>NC_084667.1:55513569-55776069 GCF_028389875.1 Rhea pennata
CACAGTCATGCAATTTAATTCCAAAAAACATAAGCATAGGAGACTCGGCACACTCGATTAGCAAAGCATATGATCGAGTTTTGCCAGTATGATATCAAAGGCACACGTTTGATTTGAATTTGTGTCAAAATGTACCTGCTGCTCTTCATTTCAAAACAGACATGTGCTGATGTGTTAGCCCACATTCACACACAGGGGGCTTTTATATGCTGCTAACTGCACATGTAGACCAGTGTCCTTTATAAATGCACTTTCTTTCCCTTTCTTTTCTCTTATCTCAAGGCAGCTGGTCTCCACCTCCGTAGGGAGAGGGAAGGCCTGTCGCAGCCTGAGAGGCAGAGAAGGGGAACCAAGAAATCACTATTCAACCTAATGAAATAAAGTTCTGACCCAGATAAAGTCATCTGGGTTCTTCCACTGATCGTTGCCCTATTGAGCCACCATTCCAGTTCTATTATTTCTTTTAAATAGGGATTTAATGCTCATGAATGGAAGGTGAATCCTTGAAAATGAAAGGTGATCACTGCAGTAAAGGACAAATCAATACAGAACCAAAGTGCTCTACTTATCCACAGGGCAAACTAAAGTGAAAGGAAATGTCTTCAAGACCCTCTCAAGCAGTTGTACTAATAGAAATGATGATTAAATTCCCATACTTATTACACTTGAACTTAAAAAAAAAAGTCAGTGATTAAACATTTACTAGAAAAGAAATTGGCAGCTACCTGGACTGTAGGCATTTTGTTGTTCATTTTCCTTTAATGTGATTTAAAGGAAAGGAATTTGATTGAATTTTGTGAATTTTTAATTATTGAAGATAGCTAACTGCAAAGAACAGACTTAGAAGAACCAGAAAGAAAAAAATCTCTTACAAATTATTTCAAACTCAGTTCATAGAGATGCAAGGAATTGTGTACTTTTCTTAGTTTGTGGGTCGTGCATTTATGAATGAGTATATTTGGAGCAATAGCTGGAAAGTTATAATTTATTCGATAGCTGTGGAATGGTCATTTTCCTTCTCAATCTGGTTAATACTGAAGGTTGGTTGCATGACGAATGTGCAAATAACATGGTAGTGAGAGAACTTCTCATTTTCTCGGGTAAAATAACTTTGAATCCCACGAAACTTGTAAAAATGAAAATAGAATTTGGGTCAGGAACTTTCAGTGCAAATCTAGGCCTGACATCTGTGGATGTTGGTGTCAGAGATTTTGGTTATGGGTCATTCTCAGGAGTAGATGAAACATGAAGGATTCACTTTGTTTGAACCTCCAGCAAACCCTGATTGGCTGGAAGCAGAGAGAGACAGTCAACTTCACAAAGTCAATAAATGTGGCCATCTGGGAGAATGCAAATTTAGACAAATGTGATATATGTGGGATGACACTTTTTGCTTAGAATGTACCACACCATAAAAGCATTAAGAATACATTCATATGACCCAGAGTATTTGATTAAAACCTTTAATATACAATAAATTAATCCCCAAGCAAACTAAAGGAAAGAAGTTGTACAAATTCCAGACCCAGATTCATTCAGGTTTAGTTTTCTGCTTCTTTAGCCTCTTCTCTCCAGGCATCTCTGTCTGGGTTTCCTTTCATTTCAACTAACTCTGAGTGGAATCTGCATCAAAACCACAATCCGATGTGCCACAACTCCTCCTTTATGTGGAAAATCGTTTTTCCTCTATCTACTCTTTATATTTCACCCTTTCAAGCAACCAGCTTGAAAAAAGTTAAGTATCTTTGCACATGGATAACTTCTGGGAGGAGTCTCGGTGTGTCTAAAATGAATGAAGCTACAGGACTGGATCCTGACAGCTACAGCTAAGAATATGCTGCATTCACCAGCACTTCCTTCCCCAGCTGCAGGAATATCACCTTATGAAATACTTGAGCTCAACTAGTTCCAAGCAAGAAGCAAACACGGCTGTTCCCAGTCCTTTTTCAAGTAGTAAAATATGCAGTGCCGCTATCCAGCCCCTGCTGTTTAGCTTGCTGCACAGTGACGTTTATCTGTCAATACACCTCCAGAACCTTAGTTCATGCACAGTGTGTTTGGGCATGACATAAATTGCAGCATTTTCCATAGACTGAACTGTGTCCTGAATATGCTAACTCAGAGCTGGCTGTTTTAAAGCAGTGGGTGAACAAGCAGGGGCTCAGATGGCAAATGTTGCTTTTGTGCTGGCCAAAGCATTGTGTGTCCCATGGCAAGCAACAGGGTAAAACCAAGAATCTCTTTTTCCATCCAGTGTGCACAGCTGGACAGGCGTGTGGGACATTATGATTTATATAAATACTTAACTGCACAGGGGATGGGATAGAAGCTGGGGAAAAAGTGTGCGTCAGGGCAGCGTGTCTGTGACACAGCACCTCCTGGAGATACAACTGGTGTGGTACGATGTATTTAGCACTCCCTTGCTTTAGGTGGAAAAATGGAGGCACAAACACAGGATTTGCCAGCTTCTATTTTTTTTTTCTGAAATGTTAATACTTTTTGGAAAATTACCTGATGATTTTTATTTAACAAAATAATCTCAAGGATGAGCTTATAGCCTTTATTTATACCAAATAATTCTTCTAGCATTAGTGCAACTAGCCACATGAGTAAAACTTGTCTGACTCAGCCCTTATTTTGTGTGATAGGAGATAAAAGATAAGAAAACAAATCAAGCATTCCAAAGTGTGGCTCAAGATTGCTGCAGAAGAAAAGCTGTAGTTACTTAAAGCTATTTGCTTTTTCTGAAACAAAATGCTGCTCCATGTATGTGCCTGGGACTCAGATGGTGCAAACTGTCCTGGTTCTTCTGCCATCGCTAAATCATCTCTGCCACTTGTGGAACTTCACCGGCTTTGTGGTAGATGACCAGACTGTACTGCTGAGGGCACTAATATGAAACCAAAATGAGACCGTAGGCTGCATATCATTTACATATGGTGTGAAGGAAACCCTGCTGGCAGCACAAAGCAGAGGCCATGTCTGTAGCTATCTGTGTTTCAAACTTCAAGACAGATGTACAAAAATGTGAAGGTCTCTGAGAAGGAGAAAAAAAAGGCATAGGGAACTCACCCTTCAAAAGTGCAAGACTCCAAAGTCCAGTTTCCTGTAAAGTCTCTTGCAATCGCAGCTACTTGTGGTTAAAGAAATAAATATTCCACAGGGCTACTGTACACTCGTTTGCTCATACTTTCTGTTCACACTGGTCTTTTAACTGCTCTGTGCAATAAAGTACACAGTGCTAACCACTGCAGCCTACTTCATCTGCACTTCATCAGATTAACATTAGCTCGAAATCTCCAAGACAAAATAAATGAGATCAATAAGCAGTGCAATCAATCTCAGCTAGTTTTAAGTGTCCAGAGAGAGATTTAAACAGGAGACCTCTAGACTGACATTCCTTTACCAGCAAAAAGAACACCAAACACATTGTGCTGATGCAAACCCATGTGTTGCCCATTACAATGCTTCTTGCACTTAGCTGGCAAAGCCAACAGGAGTCTTTCAGCTGACATGTGGGTGCTTTGGAATAGATGTTTACAACATTGTTGAGTTGTTGAATAAGAGAAATAGGCATACAATTATTCCTTTAATTTGGATTTCCAAATGCACCTTTCTTCCTTTAGTTTTGTTTCTTTCCCAGGTATTTCAGCAGAGACTGAATAGTTTTTGTCCAGCTCTGAGTACATCACTAATGGATGAGGAATAATGTAGCTTTCCAGGATTTGCAAAGTAAGAAGAGTAAGAATGCCAAATGTTCCAAATGAAGCAAGCAAACAAACATAACTCCTTGATTCCAAATATTTCACAAGTACAAACAAGGACAGCAAACTTGAAAAGCCAAAGCAATGTAGCACAATTTCTACAGATAAAAAAGGCGGAATTAATTGAAATCTATGTTGAAAAAAATTAAAAAGCAATGGCAAAAAAAAAAAAAAAAAAAAAAAAAAAAAAAAAAAAAAAAGCTCTACATAGTACAGGTTTGGTGCCTGATTTCATAACTTTACACTGAAATCAAAGCTGTTGCAGCAGCCTCGATCTAGAAGGGTGACTGAAGCCCCTGACATTTGCTCCAGTGGGAAACAGGACAGGACAATTTGGAACATTCCAGGTTTCATTACTGCAATTTCCCAGTGACTGCAACTGTTTCATTGGGGTAGAAGGATCTTCTGTTTTGACAAAACTCATAAAGAGAGCTTGGCTTTAGAAAAGCAGCGAATCAGGTAGGACATTTCTTATATCCTTCCTCTCTTTTTACCTTTCTGTGACCCCTAAGAAGTCACAGTCCTCTCACAGTCTAATCAGCGTGGGGAATTGCAGAAAGAATGGGCTGGAAAATTCCTTTGAAAGGTAATAATAATATTTTTTCATCTATGAATTCCAGCTTGGTTTTTAAGAGCTCAACAAAGTGAAGTCACGGATCTTATTTTTTTTTTACTCCTTCATAGAGCTTTTCAATGACACCCGCTTTTGCATAAGTTGTAAGTCTGTTGAAGTCTTATGCTACTCTATGCAACATGCTTTTAGTGTGCTCTGTACTGCCCTGGGAGCTAACCCCCCTCCCCCAAAGAACTCTTTCTCAGCCCCTTCATCTGTAACCTTCCTGCAAGTAAATGCTAATTGAAAAAGAAAGAACACCACTAATCTTGGAATTTAAATGCATTTAACAAAACCAATCTCAATCTAAATTGTTGTTTCACCATTCCCTTTTCCCCAACAGATGTCGAGAAACTGCAATTCCTATTAAGAACACTTGACTGTTTACTCAGCAAGAGAACTTCAGGCTCAGGCTGCATCAATCTAAATGCGTTTCAGGACGTCAGTCTTTTGAAAAGTGCAGACTGTTAGTTGGTTATTTTTAAATGTAATCTTCACATAAAAGAGTTGCTGCATTTTTCTTTTCACTTTGTCATCCCTCACTCCCTCCTCCTCCTTTTTTTTTTTTTTTTTTTTTTTTTTTAATGATGGCATCAAACATAGATGTCCTGAATTTTTATGTCCTATTCCATTTAAGTTTCTTTCCATGGTGCTTTATGTCCTTTTTTTTTTTCTTCCTTCTCTTCAGCTTTGACCAAAAGGAATATTAGTAAAGATTGTGAACATTATTGCTAAAAAAAATACCAAAGATGGTATGTAGTAAGAGTGCTAGACATCAAAAGGATGAATATGTTTTCTTACTGAGCTTTACAGTAAAGCCCCTGTGGGCTTTGACCACAGACCTGCGTAAAGTTGTCTGAGCAGATAAAGGTGACTCTGTGTGGTTTGTTGTTTTGTACCATGGGCATCACTAGTTAACTATGATCAGGAAAGTAGACATGTGTCTTTTCTTGTTTTTTTCTCCTTTTTTCTCTTATCTCTTCACATGATCCTTCAGTTTGTAAGTGCAATATTAGTATTTGCAAATATCTCCTCAAGTGATAATCACTGAAATGTAGCTTAGGCCTCAATTCTGCAATTACAGCTGGCTGTAAACCCACATATTTGGTTTGGTTTGAACTCCAGCGTTTAGCATGAGTCCTTCAAGTGTTTTTGATGATAAAAGAAATTTTAATCTCTTTACGCATCAGGTTTTGAAATGTGGTGGGCCAAATCCTTCTCTTGTTGCTGAGGGAGCTAATAAGGTTGAGAACAGCAGCCCCAGTTTCTGCAGCTGCTCTGCCACAGGCAAGTCTGTGGTGGCTGAGACAGCCTCGACCTCAAGCACACGTATGGCAACCCACCAACTGCACCTGCAGAGTCCCTGTGAAGCATGTGTTCTTTGGCTCACAAATTCCTACGACTATAAGGATGTTGTTGAAGAAGCTTTTGAAAAGCATCATATCTACCAAACAGAATAACAATTTTAGAAGGCTACATCTGTACTGTACATTGTCATGCATGAAGGTGGTGCTTTTCTGAGGTCTTTTGAGTAGCCAACATTTTCTTTGACAAGAGCAAGAGGTGAGAGTGCTCCGTGCTATGCAAGATCAGGCCTACTGACCTGGCTCTAAATCCCACTATTGCTAAGTCTTGCAATGCAGGGGAGGTCAGGAAAAGCATGGAAAAACTAGAAAGGTGTTGCAGACCAAAAAAGGCTTAAAATGTGAAAGATAACAGGTGACAGATGATTGTGTGCATGTGTATGTAGGGTGAATATCTGCAGTCGAACTTCTGAACTTTCAAGCAGAAGCCTCCTACTTGCTAGCTGCAGCTGATATAGGCTAGTTGTAAATTTTGATAACACCTGGAATAAGCAAAAGTGGCAAATCTTGAATGCTACAGTTAATAAAGAGACATAAACACAACCACCAATTAGGAGGCTGCTCATGTGTTTATGCTTCTGCACATAAACTATTTTTAGATTGGGAAAACAGGGGACTTGCAGTTCCAGAAAAAACAACTGTGCCAAAAGGAAGGGTTCCTGAAAATAAGTGGTCTGAGAAAGAAGAAAGCAAGTTGGAAAGAAGAAGGAAAAGCTCCTGCCTACGAAAGATCCTGAAGGTGGGGGAAGATACTGAAGGTCAAAGACCTGTGTGGAAATGAATGCTGAGGGATGTCCAGGAACCTTGGCCAGTAATTCCTGAAACTGGTAACTGCGAGGGGCAGCACAGAGCAGTCTAAGGTGACTTTCTTTCAACCTTTCTGGACCAGTAGTAATCTATCTATCTCCTTGGAAGAGAAGTTGAGACACAGGGGAGGGTAATGAGTGAGTATGAATGCTGAATGAAGAATGCTGAGCCAAGATGTAAAGGCTGTTACTCAAACATTATAAGCATCAAATACTGTTTTAAAAAATGGAATAGGTATTTCTTTCTGATTTGTAAGAATAAGTGCAAATATACAAGTAGAAAAACAAACAAAATAGATTTTGATTAAAATCCTATTAAATACTACAATACCTCAAGATAACCAGATAATGGAAGCAGTTATAAGGAAAAATGAAACAAAGACAAATGAAATGCAATCTATAAAGAAATCTTTCATTATGGCAATCTAATGGGGAAATTTTCAGCCTTTACTCTAGCTGTGCCTCCAGAAATCCATTGGAATGAGTGCCTTGTGAGAAGAGCAGGCAGGAAACAATTTTCTCTCTACGATGTGTTAGGATTTCAGCAATGATTCCATTGTACAGAAGGAAATATCAAACCTTGAAAAGTTTTTCGTGTGTACATGGAAGACTGTGCCCTCCGAAGAGTTCACGTGGTCTCGAAAGCTCCAGAGAAAAGTCAGCAAAAATGAAGTTTTTACATTTTTGGTGCAAATTGTAGTTTAAAACAAAAGGTTATTTTATGATCCCAAATCTGTTATTTAAATATTCTTTACCACTAAAGCGTATTTGGAACTTCTTAGGAAACTCTACAAATACAGAATTAGCATAGTAATCCCTGTAAAATACAAAAGTTCTCCCCTTCAAAAATCTCCACTCCTCACAGCAATCAGAAACACTACAGATAGATTAATGGCCCATGAAGCTGTTGGGCTTTTTTTCTATAGATTCACAACCCTGATCTGGACACAAGGAGAAACAGTATCCTGAGCCATCAGGACTATCCTGAGTCCATATATATTCACAGGTCAATTTAAATGCAGTTTCAGGGAATATAAAGGACCTGACCTCCCCGCATACGTTGTTCATTGACGTTGACAATCCTCTTGTAAACTATGGGAAGAATTTTTCAATGTGTTTAAATTCCATTTTCAGAAACAGAGAAGGCACTGAAGGCCAGAATCTGAAAGGAATTTGAGATCTTCCAAAAATGAAACCGGTGGGAGTGAGTTAAGTAACTATTTCTCCAAATCTGGTTTAACTGTAAATGAGTAATCTATTTCTGTTTTATAGGTTATCTATTGTAAAACACAAATATATACCCTAGTCTGTGGTCCCTACAGCATATCCATCTGCAACAGGTCCTGCAGTAATTCAGGTGACAGTACTGGATAGCCATCTGCCATTTCAGTACTATTTCACTTTTCAATACTTTTTTAATGGAAAGAAGACTGAGACAGTGTTGTTTTAAATTGTTTTTCTCCACTAGTGACCTGAAGACCAATAACAAATTAGGTGCCATAGCACATTCACCACAGTGCCTGGCTAGCTCAGTCGGTAGAGCATGGGACTCTTAATCCCAGGGTCGTGGGTTCGAGCCCCACGTTGGGCGTATGTATTTTGAAGTGGATTGAGAACTGGCTGAAAGGCAGAACTCAGAGGGTTGTCATCAGTGATGTGGAGACTGGCTGGAGGCCTGTGGCTAGTGGCGTCCCCCAGGGCTCAGTACTGGGTCCCATCCTGTTCAACTTCTTCATCAATGACCTGGATGAGGGGACAGAGTGCCTCCTCAGCAAGTTTGCTGATGATACCAAGCTGGGAGGAGTGGCTGACACACCTGAGGGCTGTGCTGCCCTTCAGGGAGACCTGGACAGGCTGGAGAACTGGGCGGAGAGGAACCTCATGAGGTTCAACAAGGGCAGGTGCAGGGTCCTGCACCTAGGGGCAAAATAACCCTAGGCACCATTACAAGCCAGGGGCTGACCTGCTGGAAAGCAGCTCTGCAGAGAAAGACCTGGGAGTGCTGGTGGATGACAAGTTGACCATGAGCCAGCAATGTGCCCTTGTGCCCGAGAAAGCCAATGGTCTCCCGGGGTGCATTGGGAAGAGTGTTGCCAGCAGGTCAAGGGAGGTGATCCTGCCCTGGTGAAGCCTTGTCTCAAGTACTGTGTCCAGTTCTGGGCTCCCCAGTACAAGAGAGCCATGGAGCTACTGGAGAGAGTCCAGCGTAGGGCTACGAGGATGATCAGAGGGCTGGAGCACCTGCCCTAGGAGGAAAGGCTGCGAGAGCTGGGCCTCTTCAGCCTGCGGAAGAGAAGACTGAGGGGGGATCTTATCAATGTGTGCAAGTGCCTGAAGGAAGGGTGTCAAGGGGACGGGGACAAACTCTTTTCAGTTGTCCCATGTGACAGGACAAGAGGCAATGGGCAGAAATTGAAGCACAGGAAGTTCGGCCTGACCGTGAGGGGGAATTTCTTCACTGTGAGAGTGACGGAGCACTGGAACAGGTTGCCCAGAGAGGCTGTGGAGCCTCCTTCTCTGGAGATCTTCAAGGCCCACCTGGATGCAACCCTGTCTACCATGCTCTTGGTGACCCTGCTGAGCAGGGAGGTTGGACTAGATGATCTCCAGAAGTCCCTTCCAACCTTACTGATTCTATGATTCTATGATAAATAAGGAGACAAAACTTGAGTAGCAAGTGTCTACAAAAAGAGGACTTTTTAGAGAATCAGGTCAAGAAAGGCAAGTTACTAAAGTTACGTACTGTACCTATTGAAAGTGTGTGAACTCATAATATTGTGAACTGTTTGCACCAGTAAAGTATCTGCATGCACGCATGAGGTTTGAATTTTGTATACACTGTCTCAAAACAGTTTATGCCATGCAGGGAGTTTGCTAAAACTGAAATTAGGGGTTCTCCAGTCTCATTGGGTGGCTTCCTAAATTACAGTAACAGAACTGATAATCCTAACAGCCACTGCAAACACAACTGTATGTGCATTAAAGGAAATCTGCTTTTGAAATATTTAGATGAAAGAGTTTTAAAAAAACAACATATGGAATCATCAGCATTTCAGCAAAGTTAAAAATGTTTCTGTAAATCAGATTGCTATTTCCGGCCCCCCAAAATGGCCTTGACATCAGACAAAGTCACATTTTTAGAATATATATAACTGAAGGATTCTTCCTTCCAAAATATTAGACACAAAGGAATTCAGGTTTGCAGTTATGGTTTGTTTTTGCTTTTACATCAGGAATGCAGGTCTTTCCTCTTTGCTTATATTTGGTTCAGTAAACGTGTTCATTGTGGTCACTGCAAGGGAATTTCCTCTCTCTGTGAACATACAGCTCATCTGAGTTCTCTCTGACCCTCTTTCATAGCATTGCTGTGTAGCAATGGAGTAAAATGCCTTGTACATTCTTGTTTTGCATGAAGGATCATCATCCCCTTTAAGTTTCCAGCGCTAGAGTTCAACTTGTAGTGTTTACTTTTCCTTCTCTAATATCATTTCACTTTAAATTTGTGCTTTTCCTGGGGCCTGTGATTGATTTCTTCATTCTGGGGTGGGAAGACCCTCAAATTCCTATCCTCTGCTCCAGACATGGGCTACTGGGGAAGAAACAGCTTCTGAGGAGGGGCAGCGGCAGGGTTAGCATCACTGCTCTGGAACTGGGGAGGAAAATGGCTCAGTTCCTGTTCAAATAGATGTAAGGCTGCTGTGCACCAGGCTGCACTCATGACGCTGCGTGGAAATGCGAGAGCCTCTCTCTGACCTCTGCAGCAGCACATTGAAAGCTGGAGTCTGCCTCAGCTCTCTTCATATCACAGCTACTCTTTTGTTTGCACTGCATGGAGGATAAACAAGCTAGACTTTCACCTCTGGAGGCAAACTGGCTAACACAGGCAGAGCTGCCTCATCCTCCCGAAGAAGGAGCTGCTAGCAACATGATAAATAACCATGTAAGATAAGGTGGCCCTGTACTGGAGCCCATTGCTGTGATGAGATGTTGCATCAAATTTGAAGCGTAGGTCCACTGGCAAAGCTGTGTTCTCCTTGCTGCTAACAGAAGCTTGTTCCCTTTTTAGCATCCAACCCAGCCATATTCTACAGGTAATTCAGCTGAAAATTTTGCAGGAGACCACAGTGCCAGCGGAAACTGGTACCTGAGCTTATAGGATCTGAAGAGGTCAGCCAGATGGCAAGATTGACAGGAAGCAAGTGTTGATTAAACTTACAGAAACCAGAAATGCATCTAAATTGTTATTCATCAACAAAACAACTTCATGGCCTCATGAAGCAAACATTGCCAAACAGCAGTCATTTTTGCATCTCCCATGTAGTAATCAGAAAATCTTCAGTTTTTTGACATGCATATAAAAGTCACTGTTAGCTGAGCAGGCTGGAGACATCAATGAAACACATCTCTTTGTATATTTAAGTACTTTTTTGCTTCATTGATGAGGGCCAAGATTGATCCCTTTGCTATCTCATACTTGTTTACACGTGGTTATTTATCTTTCTTCTCCAAAGACACTATCAAAAGATCTGAGTAAAATTGTTATTGCTATACCCAAACCAAGTTATCTCCCACTGATGGAGCACAAATAGGGTGCTGCTAGTGCTTCTTCTCCACTGATGTTTTCCATCTAGAGTGAACTGGTGGTTTTTTTTCAAGATTGGCTTGTAGTATGCTTGCAAACAACAATCATAAAGAAGAAAATCTTCATGGCAACAGTTAGATTTATGCTCAACCACAGCACCACAGAGGTAATGGATAACAGGTAAGAAAGTAATTGAAGTTTTTAGAAGTTCATATTAAAAGATTTGCTAGTTCAGCTAGGAGCAAACACTTGTAGTCTAGTAGTTATTTTAGCTATCCTAAATTCTTCATGTTGCAAATTGAGACTGAGGATCTTTTGGGAACAGGCTTATTTTGTATGGCATCTTTTATACCCTGTACCTTGTAAAGGTCAGAAAAATTAGAGAACAGCTCTACTTCTGGTAGATAACAAGCTTTTTTACTTCTGGGCTTTGATTCAGAAAATTATGTAATTTTATGCTAGGTCTTAAGTAGGTACTTAAATGCCTGAATTAGGACTCTGGAAGACAGAGCAGCAAAAAGAAAATAAGTATTTCTTTGGTTAAGTTTAATTCACCTTTGGGAATGAAGATTCAGACAAGTTTGGATCTCACATAAATAGCCTATCAGTGATAGTTATAGCACTGAATATCTACTTAAATAATATTTATAATTATTTAATTATAATTATGATTATGAGTAGTAGCAGCAGTAGTAAAGTTTTTAGTGTTTTAAAAGCAATGACAATAAATTGTACAGCAATTTACAGCTGATTCTTGCAAGGTAAATATTTATTATTATCCTCATTTTGAGGATGAAGAGAGTGGGAAAGTGGGATTAGATGCTTGCCTGGTGTTCTAGGATGAACTGCTTTGGAAGCAAGCAGAATTCCTGATTCTTGTCTTATGGTTAAAACCCACAACAGACTTTAAGGTCCATGAAGAGTTTACTGGTCATTGAGGTTTGATCGATAAAGGATTTTGTTCTTGCCTTGGCCTTTGGCTAGCCCAGAGATTTCTGGGAAGTCATTTTAGATTGTTAAAAGTAGAGTTTTAGCTCCTTGGTGAATCAAAATAAAACCAAGGAGAAACAAACCAAAAAGATAATGAGTATGATGGACTTCCACAAAGATGAAACAGCTGTAAGAGTTATTGTGCTTTCAAGAAACATTCAATTTCTTTTCAACAGAAGTTCAAGTTTAATAGCCTTTCCACAGTTTGAAAATGCCGCCGGTTCTACAAGCTGTTTATCCTTTCTATTCCTTACCTTTCCTGTCAGGGATAGTAATGGGATGTACCCCTTGCAGAAATGCTGGACAACGTGTTGTCTATGCTAAATTAGGGCCCTACATTTCAAGTTAGGGAACTTTAAGGAATGCTTACATTTTTTGTGGATGAACTATTCATTTACTTGTGTGAATAAAATATTCAGTGGTTCAAAATTCATATTCTGTTTCTTTAAGGCACTGCCGCAATTGTGGGTAGAAGGTGATATTGCAGTGAAAAATACTGCTAATTACCATTTATTATTATCCATTATTATTGCCATTTATATCTCATTATTTTT
This sequence comes from Rhea pennata, assembly GCF_028389875.1. NCBI lineage: Eukaryota > Metazoa > Chordata > Aves > Rheiformes > Rheidae > Rhea > Rhea pennata. The sequence goes on from NC_084667.1 coordinate 55,526,243, forward strand.
AACTTGCTCATAAAATTTCTCTTCCTATGACTTAGGCCAGATTGTATGGTAATAAGTGAATAAATAATGCTGGTGCTTTCCTATCCTGTTTTCCTTTTCTTTTTTTTTTCATGAAACCAGATTTCTAGATGTGAATCGTCACTCTGTATTCCCTACCCCTCCCCAAAACACAGCTACAATTTTGTAGTCATTGCTAAGTATCTGAGGTGCATGTTTGGTAGAATTCTGTAGGCATGTGACAAACAAATAAATATGTAAACAGAGTAAATAAAAATACAATACATTCTGCAGATTTTGCCAGGATTCTGGGAACATTTTCTACTGACCTGAAAAAGAGACTTTTTTTTTTCTCATGTGCTGTTTTCTGAATGTTGTGTCACACAAAGCATATTCTGTACAATCTGTGAAGCCTCACATTAGACACAGTGAAAGTTAAGTGAATTTTAGGAGGATTATTTATTATATTGCAAATCACAGGCTGGCATAGTGCATTTCTTCACTGAAATATGTTTTTAGCACTTTGGAAATCCCTTTGTATGCATCTGAGTCGATTAATTTCTCTGCAAGCATACGTGCTACTCAATATACTTGTTATGTGTTAGTAGCTCTCGGTGTGTAATGAGACATATTTGCTGTTGCTGATAGTTCTGTAGATTCCATTGTACCCAAACATATGGTGTCAGTTGTTTGAAGGCTTTAGCAGCCCCTCGGATTGGCTGTGATGTAAAAATGTAATAATCCCCATAGAAAACTTCGGACTTCCAGAATCAGAGTTTAGAACCCACATGCTCACTTGCAGACAGGGGAGTTTTAAAAAACAAACGGGCCCTTGTAGATAATTTAACATTAATGGCCCGAGTCAACAATAAGTGCAAAACATTCAGCCCCCAGGAAGAGCTATACAAATTCTGAGATGTGCTTCCACAGGGTATGAGCCAGATGGAAATATGTATAAACAGCATTTTATCAGTTTTTGGTGTGTATTAAATTGGGGCTATTAAAGGACAATTTTTAAATACTTTAATAAGGAAGAATGATGGTCTGCCTTCTCTCTGCGGTCCTAATCCAAAGCCAGCAGCAGCCAATCGAAAGACCCCATTGATTTTGATGAGTTTTCTATGGAGCCTTAAGTCTGCAAGCTGGATACAAGACAGCTGCAGGGAATTGGGAGGCCCCATTTCAGCAGATGCTCCTGGCTTCCCCTGAACCTGGGGAAGTTGCTGCAGGTCCTTTGCAGCACATGCATCTGGGGTGAAAGCACGACTCCACTGCAGTCAGTAGGAGGTTTGCTATGGGCTAGGGGTGGAGTTTAAATTTCACCTCTGATGTGAGCAGTCCAGTTTATTTCATTTTCTGTTCTGGATATTAAATATCACTGATAGGAGTAATCTGCTTGGATTATCTCAGAAGGCCTGAAAGCAGCAGTTTGGCTGTTATGTTTCTGTAGCTTTGTTGCCTGATTTGGGGCATAAATACATACTTCCATTATTCAGAAACTTTGTACGCTGCTTAAATATTTCTTCCAAAGACATTATTTTATTTTCTAAATCTCAATAATGTAAATAATGAAGATAGAGCAATTTCACTTTATATGTATATAGAAGTGTTCACTGTATATGTATATGGAATATTTGTTCTGACATTGTAGCTACCTAATAAAACAGGTACTGGTCACAGGCCACAAGTTAAATGAAAAAACCCTATTTTTTTTTCCAAAATACCACAGCCATAAACAGTGTTTCATCCAAGCCAAATTTGACTGCAATATGGTTTGTTAAATGTGACTAACAATTTGACAGAGTTTGAACAAAATAGGAATAACATTTCTCCAGTCCTACTAATACCTTCATTTTGATGCACTGTGGTAAAGATTTTTAGGGAAAACAAGTACATTAGCGGGGTCGTCTGTTTGATTTAACAAACCAGTGGGCCTCAACTTATTTTTATTCATTATTTGTACAGCTCTTGTATTAACGGCAGCAGTGCTCAGAAGTCTGAGTTGTAACTAGGTCCCATTGCTCTGGATGCGACACAAACATGGAGTTAATCAATTGAACAACTTGTGACAATTTGCAACTATCACCATGGTGTATTTTAAGAATAAAAAAAACAAGTGCAGTAGAGGAGTGTGTGGCCAGCAGGAAATTATTCCCATCTTTTTATCTCAGTGAGAAGGCTACTTAAAGCTCTTGGATGTGCATCAGCAAGCTGCTGCCCAAGGAACAGAAGTCCAGTATGCAGCAAGAGAATAAATTTAGCCTGACTGCACAGCCCGCGTATGGGTAGGCGTATAAGGGTAGGTAAAATGGGGAAGCAGAGAAGCCTTTAGCCCTTAGCTGCCCTTGAATTACTCAAGGCCAAACCACAAATGTTGCAGGTCCTATGGGTTATGCCTGAGATAAGGTCTCTTTGCTGATGGCCAGATATTTTTCTTTGTTACACCTTTCCACTTGCAGTTCATTCTAGCATCATTGCCGAGGGCATTTCCAGCCAATATAGTTACAAAGCTGTTTTCCATGTGCTGCTGGACCAGCACTAAAGGGAGTCACCTGTGCCTGAGGACTGACCTCTAGTCACACATATGCAGCTCCTGTCCTCATAACTCTGTGTACAAAAGAACAAAATCCATCCGGCGTTTCCCAAAACATAAGGGAAGAACGCTCCTTCCTCTGAAGCTGCTGTGAAGGAGGTGGAAGTGAACCTCTCTTTCTTTCTTCTCCATCTCTCAGCCAAAGCTCAGAAGGTTATTAAGGTACAGCACCCAGACAATCAGAAATGCTCATTGCTTATATGTGTATCTTTAGCAGAAAATAGTTTATTCAAGGAGAAGTTTTTACCCAGATAAAATTTTGGTCTCAAAGGATTGCTTTTTAGATGACCAGAAAGCAAAAATGCTAATTCCATTGAAATTATCTAGGTGAGAAAAATGTCATTCTGGGATCCTCTCTGACAGAAGCGGTAGCAGAGGTCTAACATGGTTTGCAAGGTGCAGTTTTCCCTGTCCTCGTTCTTTGGGCTGTGAGAAGGACCAGGGGCACCCTCGCTTTGAGCTGGCATTGTAGTGTTCTCCTGTCGTCACGTCAATATTGCTGCTGGCTGGAAGGGAAGAAAATGGCGTCTTTGCGAGTGGGTAACAGCCTCTCTAGAGCCCAAAACAGCCTCATTTGGGTGTATACTCAATCCTTTCCCTCGCATACGTAGGCAAGAGACCGTAGCTGATATCAGAGGAGTTGCACATGATGGGTTTTATTTTGTGAATAGGAAATATTGGGATTCAGAGTGCTAGTTACTTTCTGCATGCAAATGCCCTGTTTCTCTAACATAAAGGGCTGTATAAGTTGCAGATAAGTGTTTTGTGAATCAAGCCCTAAATCCTCTCTTTATTTTAACTGGAGACTTTAGCTAGTGGATAAGCACCATCAGACATTATTCAAACATTTTACGGCTTGGAAAGGAATTCTTCTTCTTCTTCTTCTTTTCTTTTTTTTTTTTTTTTTTAAAAAAAAGAAAAAAAAAGAATGGTTTAAATAAGAGAAAACAAACAGTTTTCATTGGAAGTGGCCTGGTTATGGATATCTTCTTTCCACCCCAGTGGCTTGATGTGACTGTTAACCGGCATTTGGCTGTTTTATAACTGGTGCAATTATTTTGTCAAAGGTTGTAGGGTTTTTTTCCCTCCTTTTAAAAAAAGTTAGTTTACAGTTTATTAACTTAGATTACTGCTAATAGCTCCCGTGGGTCTTTCTACTGAAACAAGGACCAGGATAACTGATTTCTTAAGACCAATCTGGAAGACTTTAAAACACATTAATAGCTATCACTGAAACAGCAGGAGGAGGAATAGTCTGTCAGTTGTTTTTTTCTTTTTTTTCTTCTTGTTCTCTATATAAACTTTTTTTCCCTCAACTTTATCTATTTATCTATTATCCTGCCTCTCTCTCTCTCTCTCTCTCTCCTTCTCTCTCTCTCTTTTTTTTTTAACCTATTAAATGGCTAAGCTGTGAGTGAATGCAAATAATCAGCCATGCTTCTTTTTGACTGTTCAGGAAGCACATTAGCACATAAATAGGAAACAAAGACTGGTTCTAAGATGGTTCAGGGAAAAAGTAAAATGGTACTTTAAAGTTTGGAGGGCTGAAGTCAAAGCGGCACATTTTCAGAAAAGCCCATTAATGGGGTAGGATATTCATATTTACTATTTTTGAGTTTTTTAATATTCTGATTTTTGCAGGCGTAAAAACTTATACAACCAATGTACACAGGGTAAGCAGTTAGACATGCAAGAGTGTGGTTTAAAGGCTTTTGAAGGTAAAGGCATTTATTATAGGTCCTTACTGGTAGGAAAAATATTTCCCTTCTTCTACTGCTTTGGTGTGGCTACTCCAATCATTCCTTTCTTTCGTATTCCCCACCTTCCTGTCAAAAAAAGGAATATGTGGCTGAATATGATCTGCTTACTCAATGCATCTGAACTCATATGTTGGAAACCTGCTGAAGAGTATGATGGAAAACTCTTTCTTACTTTACACTCTTGCTGCTGCTGCAGCATAATCTTTCAGCCCCCTAGTCAGTAGGGGAGAAAAACTGATCTGCTGTGGAAGGGCAGTTGAAACAGGACTGTTTGTTATCCCAGTACTAACACTGGAGTTACTCTGTGCTTAATATCATGAAGAAGTGATAGTATGTGTTCATATTTATAGTAATGAGTGTAAATATAAGCAGGGAAATTACAGTATCCCAGAAGTTCTCATCCTTACTATGACTTGATGTCATGGTGCCAGGAAGTCTTGAACCTCAGCCATACAGGTGAGATATTGGAAGGAATTCCATTATTTATACTGTTTGTTTCTTGAGCAGAAGGATTAGATCACTAGCTACATGTATTAATGGAATTTTTTGGTGAGCTGCCCAATGATCTGGCAAGGACCCTCTATTGTGGTAGGTGGTGCATAAGTCAAAGTAATAACTTTCTTTTCTTCAGAGCTTTTAGAATTAAGATACACACACTTCTATTATCTGGAATAAAGCAGAATTGGAGTGGGCATGGAAAAATGGGATGCTCTGACACTTTGTCTGATGGAAAAATGCAGCTAACTCAGAAATGGTTGCTCTGAGACCTGAAAAGATCAAGCAGGACCAGCTTAGGTGTTTCTATATTGTGCTCCCCACTGCTTTACAGTGCTTTTCTGATTAGACAGAGCATTGTGCAAATGTACGAAGTTAATTGAGACAGTTACTAAACCCCTCTCCTCCTGCCCTTCAAAATCAAGAACTGATATTTGTTGTAGCAATGTACTCCAAATTGTCCATGAGATTATTAGCCATAATGCAGCAAATGAAGAAAAGATCTAGCTTACCTACAGCAGAGGTATCTATGCTTGTAAAGTAAGAAATAAAGAAAGAGTGTGGAGTTCCTTCTGAATCCTTTCTGAAAATGTTGCCCAGGAAAGACATTAAATTACGTAGTACTCAGTTAATAGCATTTTCAGCATAACCCCCTGAAAGTCCGCCTTTTTGCATTTACAGGTTCAGATCTGGATGTTGTAGACTATATTTTGCTTAGCTGAAAATATTTGCAGACCTACATTTTCATTAAAGGTTGCTTCCAGGAATTTATTTCCAACCTATTAATTAATGCACTAGAAAAGGTTTTATTTTCAGTCCCGAGTGGGATCAAACCGTTGTCCTTTCTCTTCAATACCTGGTCATTGAATATAGCACAGCTTGGTATGTTGAAAGAACCAATGTTATCTGATAGGCAAGCTATAGCATAAACCTATTTTTTCTAGAATGAATTTTTCATACAGTCTAGTGCACTTGAAAAAAAGGTTCCCTTTGATGAGAACATTAAAAAAAAACTTTTTTAAAAAAATGGCCAATGGATTTATTGGGAGAATACTCATGTCATTTTCTACTACCAGTTTTTCATGACACTCAGAGGTTGATGTTCAAGCACTCCTGTAGTAAAAGTGACTAGAGTGTATGACAGATAGTATGTTAATGAAATGGCATACTTTTCTGTTACATTGGAATTTCAATAAGGGTGGAATTTTGCCTCAAAAAGAGGACAGTGATCTTCTCACAAACACTGTCCTTTGTCCTGAGGCACACAAAATCCCCAAATCCCTAAAATATTTTATCTAAAGATAAGATAATTTTACACCAGCCCAGGCATGAAAAAGAGAAGTATATCAGATGCAGCTGGAAAAGTCCGGTTGCTCAGGGAGAAGGTAAATTAAAGGTTTCTATCTTATCTGTATTTCAATTACAGTTTTATTTTTGGTCCCTGGCAGTGCAGACAGTTGAATTCTTGGGAAGTGGAAACACTCATAGGTGTGTGAAAAAAGAATCTTTAATGGTAGATATGTATACATTTGATCTGTGCTGCTTTTCATGTGAGGTATACATGACATTTAAATAAAAATGTGGACTTTTATGGAGGGGTCCATCTGTTTGAGTTTCCTTGAAGATTTCCTTTTCCTTTCCTTTCCTCCCTCCCTCACCCCCCCCCCCAAAAAAAAACAATGACCTATTTTAAGACTCTACAGGTCCATCTTGCTCATTCTATGGGTCAGTGCTCGTGCAACCAGTTGTGCAAGTTAATTACAAAGGGACTGATCCAGTTTCTCAGCTTATCCAGCTTATCACTTGATGGCGATGGTGCTTATTTGTACCCAGTGTCCTTGAATGGTCTGGGGACTGGAGGACAAAGTCTTGAGATAAACACCTCTGAGCTCTTGGGCACCTGGGGGTATGGTTGAAGACCAGAAAAGACTTTCACCTCCTCGTAGGACTGTTCAGTGATGATATAAGTCTTACTGAACAGATGTTGCCATTTTATCAGATGCCTATTGGCACTTGGTTGGCACTGTGTGCCTAGTAACAGCCTTACTAAAGATACCTAGGACAGTAAATTCTCTTCTGAGGGCCTTTGGTATTAACCAGGTAAGAACATTCAGATGACACTGGGTCTGTGAACAGGTGAAGCTTGTCTTCAGGTTCTTAGGTGATTCATTGCTTTAAACAGGGGACCTCACTCATATATTCTGGGAGTGATTTATCAACATACTCTGGTATCTTAGCAAATAGAAGGCACAAACCTGGTTAAATAGGCCACGATAAGCTTTCTTCAAAGTAACCGTTTCTCTTAGTCCCACAGGAGGAAGACAAAATATCCTTGCTTTATCCATATTTATATCAGGAACATCACAGATGGTGGGCTTTTGGTGGCCTTTGGTAGCAGGAGACTAAGAATCTGGGATGGAGCTGCCCCCTCCGACACGTACACACTCCTGACCTCCCCCCTCCACGCACTGATGTTTAATTCCCCCAGCTGAAGAAGCATTAAAAAGCCCATCAATGCCACTGCTTTTCTTCCTGGAACAGTGGGGAAGTCCTTCATAACAGTGCAGAGAAAAGATAGGTGAATGAAATGATGTGAGCTCAGCTTCATGGATCCAGTGATAAGACTGTTTCAACTCCTTCATAGATTAGGTGGATATGGATCTGAACGGGGACATGATAGTTAAGAGTCATATCTAATTTGGAGTTTTTGTGCAGACAGTCCTGGTCTTTCCTGCTTTCTCTCAGGTAAGTAATGCTCTGAAAATGATCTTACTGACTGAGATTTTAGTACCTTCTGATTTTAGTGGTGCTAATGTTATTTGAAGTTAGAGGATTAACATCACTGCAAAATTAGTGAGAGGTGAAAGAAACAGGCCTGAGAAATACAAAAAAATTATAACAGTGAAAAAAAATCTTTCAAGTCTTATAATGACTCACTTCCTTTAAAGATTTTGGTGTTAACAGATTCAAACCTACCAAAACAGGATGATTTAGTGACTAAATCTGTTAATATCTAAGTACAAATGCACGCACACACACATGGACACACATGCACACTCACACATATTATGTACACACATACTATATAAATGCATAATATTCATCTGTATTGTCTGTGTATGTACATATAGTCCACACATTTGGAAGACTGACTTGCTATCTTTTTGTTTGGGAAAGGAAGGTAAGAAAGGATTTTCTGTCCTCCACCATTCTTCTTGGTAGTACTTTGTGTCTGTCTCAGATTCACACACAGGTATTTGCTAAGGCATTTTCCAATCAACATGAGATTTGAACAATTCCATGACTCGTTGCATCCTATATTTTATTATCTTCAGCAAAATGTGTATTTCCTCACTGGTATCATGGAAAAGCATCAGGGTTTTCTTGTGACACAGTTAAAATTCACAGTGCGTTCTCAGAAAGTATACCAGGCAAACATTTTAGGGTCTGGTGGTGTCCTATGGAGAAAGACCTGCAAAAATCACCAGGATAGAATGATGAATGAATTCTGGATGATATTGCAGTTGAAAAGGAGCAGAAAGCTATCTAATAGATCTTCTACTGTTTAGTGAACAGGACTCACATTAGGTAATGGCAGCAGAAAACATTAAAGACAATTGTATATGATGTAGTATTCGGTCAGATTCGTTCACAGTGTATAGTCATTTCCAAATGGCATTTGCTGTTCTTTATTCTGTAGTAGTGTCTAATATTTCTAAACATTTTAGGCTCTGTGACACCTTAATGGTATACAATAACAGTATGCCTTCCTCTTAGAAAAATGGATACTCTCATTTTTCTAAACATTGTGCCTTTACCTTTAACCATTTCCATTTAAATGCAAATTTCAATCATGTCCACCTCTCTGTATTCCAACAGAAACCCAGGGAAAAGACTATTCCTTAAATCCTAATTTCTCTCTAAAGGGAGCTGTTTCCTTCAGGTGTGTCTCCCCATGTTATCTATCTTCCATCTCATTTTACACGTCATCGGTGTGTCAAGTTTACCTTGCAGATTTCACAAATAAAAACTAGTCTTACTTTCTTCTGAAAACTGTACTGGGTTTATTCACTAAAAGAAAATTTGCATTAGTAGGTGTCTTTATTTCCTCTTAAATTTGTCTGACGTCACCTACTGACATGGAAATTTCCCATTTTCAAGTGTTTGAATTATTACCAGCATTTACAGGTGTTTACACAATTGAAAGGTTATAATTTCCTAAGCAACCACTGACAAATTAAGTGAATTTGTGTCGTAGGCATGGATTAATCTTGTAATTATTGTTCCAATTTAAAGGAAATAATTGAATTTCAGGGTTAAGCATAAAATGCGATGCTATGGAACATATGTGATACTGGTGTCTGTTTCTGAATGTCTGTTCTCAGTATGCAGCTTAGCAACACATTTGAGCAATTCATTAAGGTGTCTCTAGTGAGTCTTCGGGGAGAAAGTTACATTTGAAGCTGGCGTGTAAAAAAACACTCAAAAAACAACCAACCAAACCGGAACGTCTCCCTCCCTCCCCCCGAAAAAATCCGAAACCCTTTATGTGTTTTTAGTCCCTCTTGATTTACTTTTGACAAGAGAGGGCACTGTGATAACATTCTAAAGAGTGGACATGTTTGTATACCCTTGCCTCTGAGACAGCAAGGAAGCCAGGGATTAACCCCTGAAGCAATTACTTTACAATGTAGCAACTACTTCAACAAAAATGGGGAGGGGGGAGGGAGAGGAGAGATAATTTAACTAATTAGTGCAAGTCACAATGTTCTTTATGGGAATTACTCGGTTGGAAGAAAAATTGTTGAGTGTGCTCATAGACAAAGGGATATCTGCTCCAGGATGGTTGTTTTAATTTTCACTTCGAGTCAGCTCTTACTGGCCAGAAAACTTAGTTGAAGATGCTTAAGGTCCCAGTCCTTTAAGAGAATTATATGTTTTGGAAATACTGCAAATGTATATTCTTTCAGCAACAGTTTATCTTTAACCCTTTATTCAAATGCAGCCTTGCGCATTTGTAACTCTCCAGAGTGTTTCCAGTACTGGGGTCTAAACCCACTTGGTGCACACCGCAGCCACAGGTCAGAATGTCTTATGCTCGGTATTTTCAAATCAAGGATAAATAGTGTAGCAGTAATGCACGACTTACTAGTGTCTTATCTTTTGAATAACTTATTTTCCATATTAACTGAGATGAAAGCAATTCTGAGCACAATTTTTTAATGTAGATAATAAGCTTGGAGTGCTTCAGTTCTGAGGTGGCCAGAGTTGGAGGAAGGAGGCAGTTTCAGACTCTTAGCGCCTGCCCTTTGAAAATCAGATTCTTTTCAAGTGTCACAAATTAGGTACATGGGACTGCTTGTTATTTTCAAAAAATTGTGCCTCTATGTGGTTTGTGAATGTCAAATTGTATTGTTGGTAGGGGCAGGGCATATCTTTCCTGCTTTGCCTACCAAGTGTCTAACATGTTCTTGGTGAGATATTGTTGATAAGAATAAATGTGAGCTAAAGGAAAGCAAAATTAGAAGGTATCCTTTGCATTTGAAATGTCAAACATATGGATAGTGCCCCTTCATTCTGTTTTTTAATGAGAGTCACAGCTACTGCAAGAATCAGAGGGGTTTTTATGAATATTGTAGTTGCGGGTACTATGTTATATATGTTCCTAAATCACAAAATATGCTTGTATTTCACTGTTCTTTCAGATAGAAGTAAGACTCTTACCATCAACAGAGATGATAGATTTGGTATTCACTGATTGCTGAGGCCTTCGGCCATTGACCTTCACTGTTCTGTGTTGACACCAGCCATTTGCAAGTGATGCTTGTGAATGATGGTGCTCTGTTAAAGAAATTTCACTTATACTTACTGCTTGTAATCCAGGACTTGGGGGGAAAAAAATCCGCTTGTTACTTGGTCATTGTGTGGCAGGTTGGAGAGTTCTCTTTGGTTTTATGATTTTTTTCATGCACTCTCCAGAGCAGAGTTCTTGAAAAGAGGGCAAGAGTTCCTTCCCTTTCCATAACAGATGCTAAGGTTATTTCTCAGAAATGTTAGTTCTTTCTCCGGACTGGGAATTTCCATCCTCCTGTGAGAAGACTGAAGAAAGTGAAGATGAAAGAAATACTCTGAAAGTTTCATCTCTCTCTTTCTGATATCTTAGTGGAATAAACAGGACACCATTTTTTTCTTACTTTATGATTTGTGTTTGTTTCTAATTCATGCAAAGTGAAGCAGATAATACTATTTTGTTAACAGAGACTGCTATCTTGCACAGAAAGGAGAAAAGCTTAGCTGAATCTGCTTCTCTGCTGTGTTTTGTTCTTTGGCTTTTGAAGTTGAAAGATATGTTACCTGATGGGGAGTTGCCTACTCTCTATCTTGATCCAGAGACAGACAAAATTAACAGATATTACTTGAAGATTAGCCATCATTAATTCTAGCTTTGGACATGTGGTTAACTGAAGAAATCCTAGGTACAACAGGAAATGAGGAATAATGGGTAATATTTTCTTATAAAGGACTTTTTTTCACCTTAAATCCAATATGTATATGATATTGCTTAGATAAAAACTGAAAGGAGTTAAGATCATATAGACTTCATGTGCTGATGACCATCAAAAATGTATATCCCAGACAGTTTTCTTTGACAAATGCTGTCTTTTTAAGTGACATGGGACAGCTGAAAAGAGTTTATCCCTGTCCCCTTGACACCCTCCCTTCAGGTACTTGTACACATTGATAAGATCCCCCCTCAGCCTTCTCTTCCCCAGGCTGAAGAGGCCCAGCTCTCACAGCCGTTCCTCATAGGGCAGGTGCTCCATCTTTGTAGCCCTACGCTGGACTCTCTCCAGTAGCTCCATGGCTCTCTTGTACTGGGGAGCCCACTACAAGACAGGATCACCTCCCTTGACTTGCTGGCAACACTCTTCCCAATGCACCCCGGGAGACCATTGGCCTTCTTGGGCACAAGGGCACATTGCTGGCTCATGGTCAACTTGTCATCCACCAGCACTCCCAGGTCTTTCTCTGCAGAGCTGCTCTCCAGAAAGTCAGCCCGCAGCTTGTACTGGTGCCTAGGCTTATTTTTCCCTAGATTCAGGACCCTTCACTTGCCCCTGTTGAACCTCAGGAGGTTCCTCTCCGCCCAGCTCTCCAGCCTGTCCAGGTCTCTCTGAATGGCTGCACGGCCCTCTTTACTTAATTGAAAGGTAGGCAAGTCCTAATATGGATCTGACTGTCTCAATTGTTTGTCTGTGTTTCCACATAGGCTATTGTAAAAACAGTATGGAGTCATGAAAAGCTGAATTGCTGAAAAATAAACAGGTGGAGGAAGAGGGAGGAAAGAAAAGGGATTATAGATCCAGACCCTACTTTTGGCTCATCCGTGCTTTCATCCCTCCAGCAGTCATTACATAGGTGTGCATAACGGCAGAATCTCTTTTAACACAGAGCAAGGCAAACGCGTTGCAGGCATTTGGCTTCCAGGACCTTGCCAGGATTATGCAAAAAAGATGGGGCTACAGCATCGCTATAAACTAAATATTATCTTTTGTGTATCTTGTATTAAGCCTTAAGTAATTGATAAAATCCAAACATACATCATTAAATCTGGAGTTTGGTCTGGTACTTGGTATCTGTGCAGCTTTTAGGACAGTATTAAAGTGTATTATAGATAGGTCCTAGAAAAAAAAGGATACTCAGAAAACTTCAGAAAATATTTGGACAACTAATTTGAAGTACAATGCATAAAACTCATCAGGATTAATTGCTGGGTTTTATCAAAGAAACCCATTTTCTTAAGGCAAATAGATATGGATTCATTCTCCATTTCAATTTATCCCTGTGGTATGATAATAATACATGTAGCAGAGTGTATGTGTGTACGTGTATGTGTAGGTGTGAGCATATGGGATGAATGTGTATAAGCAAGAAGTCTCTCAATTATATATTCATACGGAGAAGATGTACATAGTTCTTCTAGCACAAAAAAATACCAAGGCTCTAGGTTTTAAATTTACCTGAGCTGTGATATGTGGTTGACTGGCAAGCTAAATTTTGTCAAAAGTAAAGGTTATGGCTCTCTACCATAAGCAATATATAACTTTTCTTCTCTACATGTAAGGAGGCAAGTATTTAGACCAGTCAGTTAGAATTTAATCATTTTTGTATGATTATTTTCAGGCTTCCTATTTTCAGTTATCATCATTTGCAAATATTTTAATTAAGGATTTTTTTTTCTAAAAATGTGTCAAAGTTAATAGTTACCTATGAATACAAAATAATGCAATAGCAGTTGTACTAGTGGGTAAACGATGCAGACCTATTACATGGGTAAAATATGAACATCCATATCTAGATCAGTAGTTATTTAAATTGATATTACCACTCCTGAGCCAGTGGCTCTGTAGTTTGTTGCAGTGGAGATACTACACCATGAAGAATTTGTGTTTCACAACCATAATATGTATATTGGCACAAAGAAGAGGCTATCACAGCTTTTCATTCTGTCTCAAGCATCTTAGTATATAATTTGACTTTTTTCTTTTTTTCTTTCTTTCTTTTTTTTTCTTTTCCTTTTTTTTTTTTTTCAGAAAATTAGCCTGTTTTAACATCATACATTGTGCCAACCATTCATCTGCATGGGGGAATCACATCTGAAAATTAAATTCTGAAGTGTGATCCATCTGTTTTGGCTGTCATGCTCAGCCCCAGGAACTCCTAAGCAGTTGTTGTTGTTGTTGTTGTTTTTTAATAGGTTAGGACAGTAATGTACAGCCCTCCAGATGTGTCCTGATCTTCTCTTAAGATTCACACACTTGACCTCAGGTCGACTTTGAAAACCCGTCTGAGGCCCAACAGAATTACAGTGCCCTTCACAAGGAGGACAAAAGCTTCTGGAGCTTAAGTGCTGGAAAGTGCTCAGTAACCAGTGGATGGCACGAGTATAAACTTTAGTAGCCTAGTGAGAGCTGGGGGGGAAGGGAGGGCAGTGCTTTAGACTTGTAAGGTAGCACAGTGCTTGTTCTTGTCTCTTGAAGTCTAGTTACTGAGTGCTGAATCATATGACGAGGAGGCCTGTATTGCATTATATCAGAAATATTGAGATAGATCATTTTCTTTCCCCAAAAGACTGGTAATTATTAACTCAATAAAAAGCAGGGCTTTTTGCCATCACCTATAGGTAGGAGTGAGCAGCAGATAATCCACTGTCAGAGCATTTTTAATTTTAACTTGTGTGGGTATTTCTCAGATAAGTGAAGAAAGGTAGTGAAACTTTGCATTGATACAACCCAGACAATAAGCCTCTGGACCTATTGCAAGTGCAGATAATACAGACCCAATGCCATTCAACGTCTAAGTCATTTCAAACAACCATATTTAATAAGATTTGAGTCTACACTGCCCTGAGCATAACACTAATATAGCATGGAGGCACTGAGCTGCTCTCGCACCCCTTTCACGTTGTACAAAGCAATGTGAGGATGGCTCCAGATGACAAGCTGGCACTATGATTTCTTTTTTCTTCCTTAGAAATACTAGGTGCGGAATTAAGGTCCAACCAGCTTTACCTTTTGGAAGCCACAAGGTTTGATTTCTTATTGACTGCAGTGAATCTCTAGGGATAGTTCTGTAAACTACCCAAATGAAATGGATTTTTCCTGAAAATGTGCAGAGAACAAATAAAAGGGGAGATATTTCACTTATAAATGTTTCTGATAACTGCAACTTTAAGAAGGAAGTTGACATGAAGGGCTTCCTTCATCATCAGGGAATTGCATGGTGCAAGCTGCCCTGCCTTAATCACAGCTGTCATGGGAAAAGGAAATAGATTTTTAGGGTCTAGATAGGATTTCTCCTTGGAAATGTCAGGAGTGATTGATTTAAGGCACAACTAAAAAGCTACTCACTAAACGTGTGCTGTCTACACTTTTGAATCCTGGCCCCCCCAAACAGATATGGTGTTGTCATGATTTTAACAAGTCACAGGAAGAGTTAAGCTGTGCTTTCTGAATAAATTAGTACAGTCACAAAAATGACACTTCCCTGACCTTTGCAAAAGGTGGAGAGTATAACGGTAAGACATACAGGGCTGTTAAACAATGTTGTTTTTTTTTTAACCACTCTGACAAAAGGTGCAAGCTCTTTAAAACAGTTTCCTAATGCACTTCAGCAAGAGAGCTAACTGACTGTCATAAGATGACATGCGTAACACAGAGATCTTGCTACACATTTTGATGCACAAGAACACCCTGTTAGTTGAAAATCATTCCTAACTGGATTCAGATGTGAGAGCTAAAGTACATGGAGCACTGTACATTTGGTAAAGCTTAAAGGCACATTAAAAAAAAAAAAAAAAGATCATAAATCTTTCGCTGTGGCCTTTTATCAGCTCTTAATTTGTCATGGTATTTTAATTACTTTCAGTGTAAAAATTTTAATCCATATGTAAGGGAGCCCACGCTTACTTATATCTTGCTCTTTCTCTTGTATTATAGTTTTAAAAGGTTAGCAGACCTGTTTGCACAAGGATGCTTTAAAAAGCTTGTAATGGCCCATTTTAAATTTCTCTTAGCTCCATCCTAAGCATTCCTTCAGACAGTTGTACCCATGCTGATTTGGGAAATTAAAAGGTTTAAGCATTTTAAGCAATCTCTTTGGGCGTATCCAGTTTGATTGGAACCTGGTATTTAGAAGACTAGTGTTCAGCACTTCTATAAGAAGTTGCATTTCAATTGTTTTAAGACAGGTACTCAAAAAGATAAGCATACTGTCTGAGGCTTTTGAAAATAAAGAGCCAGCCTAATCTCTTATGTGGTGAGAGACTGCTTTCCCTCGTTTTTAATTTTTTTTCTTTTTGTGGTTGTTGCCCTTTTAATCACCTTATTTTCAGAGCTTACATGTGTGACTGCTGAGACATACACGAAATATGATCAAATTGGTACATGAAGCTAAGGGAAGCAATAAGCTCTTCTCAGTATTGCATGGCTGCAGTTAAGTCATTTTGAAATCAATAATCCCCTCGCAATTCACTGTGCCACTTGACTGGACATACAGATGCAGATGCCCTTGTAAATGAGTTTACATCGCACCGTACTTGTAGCCATATAATCTTTCTTCCCTTCTCAAGTCTGTCCCATTTTTCCTTGCTTCCGTTATGCATATGAAACTCAAATTAAGATTGCATGTAAAGTTGACTAGCTATTCCAGGTTATTTATTGGAAATGAAATTATATAAGCATACAATATACGGTTTGCTTAAAATTGATTTGCCTAACTCTTCCCATAGTGCTAAGCACACACAGTTGCTGAACATCACAGAATTGCATTGCAGGGGAAAAGAACTAGAAGAAAAAGAACGTATCAATAGCTAATTTGCAGCTAGTTTATGGGGGATCCCAATCTGCTAATAAGAATAATATGTAAAACTGAAAAATTAGAGGCAGGACACTAAATTCAAAATTGTACTTACTTACAGTAAGTAAAGGTTTTAAGATGTAGGTCAGGTGGGAAAAGCTACACTGAATTTTGAATGTTATCTCCATTCAATGGATCCACCATTTGGACACAGGCTTCAACTCCAGCACAGGTGGTGGATGATCTTTGCGAAAGGCCTTGAGTAGTTTTTGTTATCAACTTGCACTGGTTCTACGATGCCTTTTCCCTGCCTGCTCCCTCCATCTCTCTATACCCCATCTGCCCAGACATCTTAGTCGTGTGCCTTGGTGTCTTAGCCTGAGTGGCCCCAGAGCTGCAGGCTGCAAGGGAAGTGGGGTCTACCGAAAGCCTGAGAGCCCGCTGTGCCGTGGCAGGGCTGCACTGAGCTGCTTTGACCCTATTGCCTGCGCAGTGGAAACAAGAGCTGGAAAGCATGCTAGGGTTTAGTAAACTGCCTAAATTGATGTCTTAAGTTATGACATCCTCCTTATCATCATCTGTGTGGAGGATGTGGGGCTCTGACAAGCCAGGCACAGTCTGGTCTGCCCCAGAAGTCTTTACTGATGTTCTTCCCTTTTGCAAGGAATCACAGCTAAAATGGGTGAGCTGTGCTGAGCATGACAGGCTATTTCCCAGACCTTGGAGTCTCATGTGGAGGACAGAGTGCTTTCCTTTTTCTGTGAGCTTTTAGAAAATAGCATATGGACAAGCCAGTCAAGTGCAGTGATATTTTCAACAGCCAGTTCAAGATGCTTTAGAGGAGAAAGCACAACAGGGCAAAAGAAGAATAGTCCCAAGGAAGTGTCTTCCTTCGCTTTAATAGAGATTGGCCTCAATTTTGAATCGTGACTTACTTTTTAAATCTTTCTTTTATGTTTATATATACACATGCATGTGTGTATTTAAAATACGTGCACGCATGCACACACGCACGCACACACAGTGTTGTATCTCTTGGTTTATTTATTCACTTTTGTGTTTGTCCAGCCTTTTTCAGAATCCTGCCCAGCCCCAGGGCCACAGTGACCTTGGGGCAATGAGTTCCTCCAGTAAAGAGTATGCCATGTTCACAACCCATCATTTTTGCTGAATGTTCCCCTGGTTCTTTATCAGTGTAAAAAACAGAATCCTTGCCAAAAGACTGGGACCATCTTCTTATGATATTTGTGGAAACTGAGCTGTAGGGAGGACAGGTAACAGACATGGACCAAAAGAGGAGTGGTTAGAAAAAATGGCTATGGCTGATTGTTGCAAACCTTCTCTGAGCAGGACAAAACTTACTAAATAGGCCTTCTCTGAGCATATTTATGTCAAAAATACAATGGCTTTGAGTGTCCACATTTACTTTAGGTAGCATGACATAACTACTCTGCTTCAAGGAGGTGGAACAAACAAACTAGAAAAAAAGGGCTGTGCAACATCCAGTACATTTGCTCATGCAGGTGACCCACAACGTGGCAGCAGGCATTATCCAAGAACGCACATATTTTCTTGTTAGATATTATTTCTTTACAAACAATAGGTTCTTATTACTCTAAGCTGGCATGACACAGTGTGAAAAATCAGATGCTGCTTTATACAGGCTGAGAAACTCAAACATGTTTTCACTCTGTCTAAATCCTTTATAAGAGCTTCAGTCTGGAGAGGATACTATCAAACATCTTGTTTCCTTTTGCATTAAAAAATGCTGATTTCTTTATTTATTTGACAAAAGACAAAGAGAATGAAATACTGTCTACACTGATAGGCCACACTTCTTTCTAAACATAGAGATTTACCTGCTCCTCTCATAGCATATCACACTTCTAATCCTCTATTTTTAAGTTGGGATATTTCATGCTGCTTATAAAAAACATCCCTAGCTATCACCTCAAATCCTATTACCCAGTCCCAAGGCTGGAAGGAAGTTTTTTCCTGCCACAGACTTATAAAAATATATTGTCCTTTATGTACCTTTATGTACAGCTGTTATGGCCAACCCATCAGTTGTGCTGTGTCAGGTTGCGTGGGCAGTGCTGAGCCTGACCCAATGCAAGAAATAGTCCAATCTGTATTTCACAAAACTTTAAAGGAAACAACACAAGCCCCAGAAACCTTGCGCTCCAGTAGGGAAAACTAGAGTAGACCCAGGAGGAAAGATACACTTTCATGCCTGTATTTAAATTTTCTAAAATTTGTTTCTTCCTCTCCCATTTGTCCAGAGGTATACCAAAATTCTTTTTCTTATACGAATGTACACATGTGCTCCTCTCTCTTTCTTTGGTTTTCTTCCTCTCTCTCTGCTTTTCTCTTTATCTCTCCCTGATCAGAATTAACAAAAGAGACCTCAGAAAGTCTCTAGAGAAACAAATTTTCAAACTACTATTTCCATGAAATGACATTGCTCTCACAAAACAGTATTTTAGGATGAAAATGTCTTTTGTTAATAATGTTCCTATCCACTCTAGAAAAAAATATAATCTTGAGAAACTCACAGGGAAGAAGAGGTTCAAAATGGTGTTGCCAGCAGTGCCATTTCCCAGAAAACCTACTGGAGCTGTTACATACCTGAAACTTAGAGCTAGCAACTGTATGCTGTAATACTACAAAGTAATGATTTCATTTATAAGTTTTTATTTGTTTGTGCTGACCTCCTGAAGGTGTACGTGACGGTGTTTTATTTTACTCTTCAGATATTTTTAAAAATCTGTGTATATATCTCTGCTTGTGCATATGTGTCTGTATATACGATGAAATGAGCAGATTTGCTTGACTTTATGAACTAAATGCCAGACCACATCTGAAGAACTGCTGAGTTTGCAAAGTGCAGTACCACACTCCTCCTTCCATTCTCTCTCACTCTCTCTTTCAGTTCTGATACTTTTGGCCATTCAGTATTTTAACCTTTTCATGGTTAGAAGTTTAGAGAACAAAATCCATTTTCTTTATGCAGTAGAAATGTATGCCCTGTGTATGCTGTTTACTTACTGGACTCCAAAGGGAAGCTATGGACCTCCTGTGAATTTAGTTAAGTTACATTTTCCGGTCAACATTTTATAAATATTCAGACTGAGCATCAGGTCTGCAAAAGTGCCCAGCACTAGGGAACGGAGATATTAGGAAAATTCGGCTATGGAAAAAAGCCAGAACAGAAGTTCTTGGATGATTAGCATGCTTGAAAAGTTGTCCTTCTAAGGGAGTCTAAATGAGTTCCTTCAAAATGTGGCCTTAACCTTAGGTACTCAGAAATTGGAATTAGGGGCCTACATTATCCTTTGCGTACATGTCAGATATATTCCTGCTGTCACTGGAATTGTTATTGGTTAGTAAGTGTTAAGATTTTAATTACCATGGCTAATATTAGCATAGTCCTATTTTGGAAGCATTTCCTTGATAAATAAAGAGTAAAAGTCTTTATTTTTCTAGATTT
The DNA here is from genome assembly GCF_028389875.1 of Rhea pennata. Lineage (NCBI taxonomy): Eukaryota > Metazoa > Chordata > Aves > Rheiformes > Rheidae > Rhea > Rhea pennata. The sequence goes on from NC_084667.1 coordinate 55,545,936, forward strand.
GCACAGCCCTCATTGGTCTGTCTCTGCCCTACCAGTCCAAGAGGGCATCCCGATTTTCTGAAAGTGTCATCTGGCAACTCTAGTTAATATCTTTGCATGAATCTGAGGGAAGAATGTGCTTGTTCGAAGGAAGACTTTGGCTCTGTCAGAAGCAGACTGTGTGCTAAAGATTTGTTACTCCCTAACAAAGGGGGGCCATGGATTTGCAGACACAACTCGCGCTGATGTCAACGAGAGCTGCACAGAGAGTTCAAGTGTTCAGTGAGGCTCTTTGCCTCTAATTCATCTCAGGTCTTGCCGTATTTTAATATACAACTTTGAGCTGAATGGGATTGGGACGGATTTTTAAAGATGCTGACTAGATCCAGGCGGATGAGAGGTGAGAAAATGCTTCCAGTTCTATGGACAAATTGAAAAACTGCCTGAGCAGACTACCATTTCGCCTGTTTGTAAAGCGGCCACAGACCAGGGAATTGCTGTGCACAGCCGAGTGTCAAATATTCGCCTGGCGTGTTTTGGCATCATTCCATTTGCTTCAGCGGAGCCATGCTGATTTTCATCAGCTAAAGATCTGGTTTTAAAGTGCACATAACTATTTTCAAGCCTTGTCCTCAAAGTTCACAGGTTTTCTGTTTTTCTGTTTTCTCTGGGGTAACCGTTTAATTTCACTGGGATGTTCCTATATTGTTTTTCTTTTTCTTGTAGAAAATAGACATGATGAAAATTGCAGGGCTGGGGCAAAGAACACTATGTTAAAATGTAATTTCAGAGAAAAGCACCACAATTCTGCACTGGGCAGTGCAAACAAAGTTTTACTAAAATAGACATTTTACATACTAAAAAAAGCGTGATCTTTTCTGCCTTTAAAATTTTTTGTACTAATTTTTTATACTTACATTCAGTGCTTTGCAGATTAGTGAACAACATTCACACAAAAGATTGTATTATTACTGTTAAACCAAATCAGGAAAACTGGAAGTGTCTTCAAGAAGAGGATATAGAGGAGGAAAAGAGATAAGCCAGATTGCAATGGGCGTCCAAGGTCTTTGATATTGGAGTGGAACTTGCTCCTGACACTTTCCTAGCTTGCCCCTTGCAGTACCTGGAGCTAAAGATAATTAAAGTGAGCGTATGTCTCTATAATAGCTCCTTGGAAAGGCATGGATAAACAGTCTGTTCAGTAGATGACACCCTACCTCTTTGGCCAATGATGCTGAGGCAATGTAGGTGGAACGCTAGCAATTTACTGCTATATTTAGTTATTGCTATTTTGGTCATTCTGGAGCAAAGTGGAAGGAACACAGGAATCCTGATCTCATATGGCTCCTTGAGGGATTTCTGAGGTTGTGTGACAACATGCTGCCCCCATGCATACAAGTGGGCTTTTCAAGGCTTGCATTTGCTCCCTTCAGAGCACCCAGAATATACACGCATAAATAAAGGCAAGTTGGCTTCTCTCTTTTTGTCTAGTGGTGGATCCATGTTTGGAGCTGCACATTCTTAATTTATGCCTAGAAGAATTGAATTCTGGTAGTTTCAGACTACCTAAAGGAAAACATTGACTTACAGTACACGCAGTTCCTAGGTTTAAGGCACTAAATTCTTGCATGCTGGCAGTTCATTTTGATCCTCTAAGAAGATCCTAAATGCTAGAAAGAGGGAAGGGCTAGCTAGAGCCCTTCATCTGCTTCTTGCCTGCTTTTGACCTGGAAAGTGGTTACTAATTATTGTTAACAATTTGTCTCAAAGACTGTTTGTCTCAAAGTCTGTTATTCCATTTCCTACAAAATTGCAGAGTTGCCAAGTACTGATAGTCATGAGTTGGTAATGCAAGTAGAGATGGCTACGTTTGAATGGACACTTAGCCATCATCTCCTATCCATCTCCTATGTCAGCTCTGAACTGATAGGGTGGGAACCATGCACCTGGTATAGCTATACCACCTACTTCAGGGCTGGTGGTGGTACAGCCTTTTCACCATCCTGCTGCATGTGCATTAACTAGGCTTATTATCTATGTAAAAGGCAGGGCTTGTTATTCTAACTGCAGCACTGCACTAACCCCAGATGTCTTGCTGTTATCTTCAAGCAGCTTTTAACTACTGCGTTAACATACTTAGAGATATCTGAAGAACTTCCCCTTCCCAAGCCACCATGCAGTGTGAATGTACCTGCTATATCCATCTCTGTACATTGCAGAGAGCAAAAGGGTACGCTGGTGGCTCAGCTGCTTGGCTTACGACTGCAGTTACTGTATCACACAGTGAATACTGGGGTTGATTGTGCAGGAAAGGGGATTTCTGTGTGATCTCTGTGTAACTGTAGGAGAGAAAGAGCCAACTAGGGCAGACAGACTAACCAGGGCACCCACTGAATTTAGTCACATGCTTACCAGAGCCTCATTCCCAGCAAGACTACTGTCATCCCCTTCCTATAAGCTACTCCTGCAGTTCCCCTTATCCCGGCTTTCTAAAATATGCAGTATGCAGCTTCTAAAGAAGATTTAGGTATGTGGCTTGCAGGCTTTGGAAAATTGGAATATCTTTGACTGTCAGTCCAGTGCTGTTCACAAACATTGCATTCTCACTCGGTATCGTTAAAGACTGAAGTGGTCACCATAATTGAAAACAGTATCAGTTAGGCATCCAGGGTCTGTTTTCCATGTTAGTCACTGCTAAATTCATTGTGATGTTACTGAGCAGAGAATTAAGACCAAGATCTTCAAACTACTCACATTAAGTTCCACACTGTGATTTTGGTTATGCAATTAACCAGTCTCCATGAGAGCATTTAAAAAGAAACTGGAGTGTGTATTTTCATAGAGCATTTTATATCCATTCTTTTTACAGAAAGCTGAAGAAAATTTTAATTTTGGTAAAATGTTAGCCCAGTGTTATTTCAAAGTGTGCTACACCACAGGGTAATGAAATAATTTATGTGGCCAGTATGTCCAGCTACACATTAAAACCAAGCTTGTTTAAGTGTTTGGTGGAGTCTCAAGCAAGCACCCATTGGCTACTCAGCTCACAATCTGTATACTTGCAGGATGAATTTTGTCATGAGCAATTCCATTCCATTTTTAATTTTCTCTGGCTGTTGCAAATGGGAGGATCATTCACCTTCCTGACATAAACTGTTATGTTTTTGCATGTTTTTCAATAGCTGCCATATTAGCAGAAATGGATGCATTCCACCATGAGACAGAATTACTCAGTCACACGTGTGTTCTTTTTGCCCATGCATTATATTACATTCTAATTTCTAAGTGATTGTCATTAATTTACTAACAAATTATTTTCCTTATTTCTGTCAGAGCGCAGAGATATCATTTTACATGCACTGAAAACAACCAGACATCCTGAATATTTCTTTGACACATTTTCATGTATTTCTAAGTTGCTTTATCAGTCATTAAAGCTCAGCTTGCAGTACTTAACAATCTTGGCCTTGATCCTATAAGCGTACATATGCCTTGCTTTATGCATATGAGCACTCCGATTGAAATCAATGTTCATCTACATTACGTTAAGTGCACGCATAAGTGTTTGCAGGATTGAGGCTGCCATTTTTTTCCTGCTATCCATACTATTTTCTGCAAGGTATCTATTGTAATCTTTGGAGTAAATGATTCATAGAATGAATGGAGCTCTTCAGATCTCATTCCTCACTGAATGATACAACTCCTCATGTAGTGCCAGGGCCCACTCAAGGCTTTTCAGCAGCAGAGGTGACATTCACTTTCACTATGCCAAGGCTCCTCCCAGGAACAAAATTGGATTTTTGTGGTAGTGACACCAAAGAGGTGAGGGGTGCGTGCAGGGATGTGTAGACTGAGACAGATCAGCAAGGATGTCGTGGGCCAGTGGGTTTGAAGGTGGATGAAGGTTGAGAAATGCCAGGGGAGCTTTTGGAAAACTGTGTGTGAGAAGGGTCCATGAGGTTTCACTGGAGCCCCGGATTGCTAGTGAACGCATTTGGGGGTAGGGAGAAAGGATTGCTGTTCTTGGGGGCTGTGTAACTTGCTTGTTCTCAAGCTGGCTGTGGATCATCTGTTTATTTGCATAACCAGTTAAAGCAGGCTTCAAGGAGGCCTTCTCCTGGAGCTGTGCAGTAAAATGCTCTCATTGCTCTCTATTTTGCTTTTCTGAGGGAAAGAAAGGATTTTTGAGAGACTGAATCTTGGAAAAGTTTCCATACAAATGGTCTGTTTTAAATATTAGATCCTTCCAGAACAAATCTCTTCCTATTATTATTTTGTGTTAGGATTACGATGGATGACTTAAAAGTTGGATGAAACAGAACACTTTATGCCTTTTATTAGATCTTGTTTGTCAGGCTATTTAGTATGTCATTTTTCAAAGGATTTTGATTTTTAAAGAACAACTTTTATGTTAACTCATAACGATTATGAAAATTCTTCATTTTAAAAAAAAAGCAAATAATTTTTAAAATCAAATTTACTTTCTGCCATTTGTGCTGGCTGTTTATATTTCCATCTACCACAATAAAAGGGACTAATCATTTTAACTAGTGTTTACCGTCAATTTCTCTCTTAAGTTTTCATGTACTAGCTCTGGAATCTTTGGCTTGTAGTTGCGGTGAAATAGATTAGCTTCATATTTAACTTTTTGTAGTTATATTTAAAAGTAAAACATAGAAACATTTTTTGTTTGTGGTATTAGAACTATGTTTATAAAACTGAAATGCTACGATTTACTTTTACCTGAAAATGTTTCTATAAATCTGAAGATATTTTATCTTTGTTCAGCAGCTAAGGACTCTACTTAGCATTCATTATCTTTTCCGTTCCACTTTTTATAATGTGGGAATCTCTTTAGCTGAAGATTAGGTTTTTTGTTTTTTTAAAACAGAACTATGCCTGAAAAGCATGTGTTTTCTCCACCTGCACCATTTTTTTCTGAAAGAAAGACCTTATCTCTCCCCAAAATCTTTGTGTCTCTTAAATCCTAGGCCTGTGTGGCTGCAACAAGTCTAATAGTTTAAAAATCAGGGTACTGGTCAGATCCAACAGAATTTTTCTTTCTATAATAAGCAACATTTCTCATAACAAGACATAAAAATAGGACGTAATTAACACGACACACCACAGAATATCAGTGAGTACAAACTCTACTCAGATTTAAAATTCCAAGCCTTTAGGGGCTATGTTAATTTTTTGCACCATTAAGTAGTTTCCAGTTTTAATCCCCATTTGTTGTTAGGCAAAACCACAACACAAGCGTACAATATATTACAGCCCACAATGGCAGAAGGGCTCCAGCAGCACAGCCGTGCTCTCCTCCTCCAGAGGGCAGTGGTTGTTGCAGGCCCTCCATCCACCGAATTGTTGTAACCAACGTCTGGCCTTGCAAGCCATTTCCAACAACAAGAGTGGTGGAGGTGGGGAATTTTTGCTGGTTAAAAGTTGAATTTGGCCTCAATTAAAAAAAAAAAGAGAAGGAGAGCGAGGAGGGGGAGGCTGAGTTTATAAGTTATACACTCTTTAATTTACAGGCTTGTATAATAGTTATGACCACTAAATGCCTGGAGTTAGCTCCAGCTCCAAGACTCTCTCTTTCCACTCTCGTATAACCATCAATACTATTTTAGTTCAAGTGCAAATGTATAACTTCTCTTCTCTTCTCTTCTCTTCTCTTCTCTTCTCTTCTCTTCTCTTCTCTTCTCTTCTCTTCTCTTCTCTTCTCTTCTCTTCTTTCCCCCTTTCCCCTTTTTCTTTCTTCTTTCTTCTTTCTTCTTTCTTCTTTCTTCTTTCTTCTTTCTTCTTTCTTCTTTCTTTCTTCTTTCTTCTTTCTTCTTTCTTCTTTCTTTTTTTTTCTTTTTTCCTTTTTCTTTTTTTTCTTTTTTCTTTTTTCTTTTCTACTTTCATTGGGGAGGGGATGCTAAAAGAGAAGGGGGATCGTGGTGGGAAAGTATTCATTTCTCTTGTATGGTGACTTCCAAAAGCATTATAATCTTTTATTGCTTTGGAAAGTGTTACAGAGTTAGATTGTTTTGTATTTGCAAAAGATAGATAGATGGGAACTTCTAAGGGGGAGCTGTGATGGTCAGAGGATTCCATATGGTTGCAAGCAGCCTTTTTCCCTGGTCTCAAGAAACCTGTTTTTGAGAGTAAATAACTGAATGAAAACATATTTCTTGGAAAACTGTTGTAATTTAATGCATGTAAACAAAAGCTTTTATAATAGCCTCAGTCACACTGGGATTTCTGAAAGAAATACTTCAAACAAATATCAGTGTTTAATTGAGAGGCACCCAAGAGGGTGGTGATGGTGCAGTCTTTTTTTCCTTTTTCTTTTTCTTTTTTGTTTTTATTTCCCTCCCCCCCCCCCCCCCCGAAGGGGAAAATATTGCAACACTGACAGTGCTTTCATTTAAAATTTCTATCAGACATTCTTGCACTAAAACTTCCTAGGATGTATCACAGAACAGCTGAGATTTGACAGCACCTCTGGAGATCACCTAGTCCAACTCTCCTGCCCAAAGTAGTGTTAACTAAAACAGGTTGCTCAGGACCTTATCTAGTTGGGTTTTGAATATCTCTATGGATGGAAATTTCATAATCTCCCTGGGCAACCTGTTCTAGTGTTTCCAGGTTTATTTCCTCCATCCCTTTATCAGAGATTAGGACTGATGGCCCATATTTCCCCAGATAATCCTTCCTGCCTTTTTTCAAGATAGGAATGAATTTGGTTTCTTCCAGTCCTTAGGAACCTTCTCTGATTGCCATGATCTTTCAAAGATAATCAAGAGTGGCCTCACAGTGACGTGGGCCAGCTCACTCAGCACCCTTGGCTGCATTCCATCAGGTCTCAAGGACCTGAATCCCCTTGAAGAATGGGATTCTTCTAAGAAGGTCCCTGAATAGGTCAAAGTCTGCTCTCCTGAAGACCAGATTTCTAGTCTATTTTATCACTTGTTGCCTTCTATCAGGATCCAGAACTCTACCATCTCATGGTAACTGCAGCCAATGCTGCCCCTGCCTTTCGTATTCCTGACAAGTTCTTCTTGTAGGAGGTTGGAAAAAAGAAAAAGAGAAAACCCTCTGAATTAGATTCATTGGGTGATTCAGATTCAAATCAATATAGAGACCAACAAGCTAAACCAATGGCTTCTTATCAGAGAAGTATCAGAGAATAGACCTCTTCAAGCATGTGCGAGCTGTATTTGGCTCATTATCTCTACAGGATGTAGTAAAAATAATGAGTTAGTCAAGAAGTTGTGATCGAGACAACCATGAATAAAGTTTGTTCAGTGTATGTTATAAAAAACCACTCTTAGTATATATTTATTTACACAAACATTTGCATATTTTTTTCCATTTTGAGTGCTCAATGAAGACAGAGATTTATGATGCCATCGGTGGATGCTGGATCACTCTCTGGGAACATTTCCTGTTTGCCAGCCTGACTTAATAGATCAATTAGAGCTCTCAACTAGTGCTGACTTCAGGAGTCCCACTCAGAGGCTGTTTGACCTTTGTTTTTCTGGAGAGTGAACACCTAAGAAGCCTAATCTTGGGAAGAAACAAGAGAGAGGGAGAGAGAAATGAACATCATAATCCCCCTCATGTCTACTCAGACTTCTTAACTCTTGTCACACCAAGAAATGAGGGATGAATTTGAGAACAAATATGTTTATATTACTAGAGAAAAATGTATGTGCAGTATTTCATCTGATGGGGCACTGCTACTCTTCACTGGAGGACACCTGGATATTTGGCTTAAAGACATCTGTCTGAAAGTCTCAGATTTCATTGAATATTTTGATTTCTTTTAGTTTAAAAATATGTTTTTTAAGGTTTTGGTCAAAATCTATTGTGGTCTCATTTCTTGATGACAAGCTATAATTTTATAAAGAGGAAAAATAATTTTCCAGGAAGTTCTTATTGAGAGCGTGATAAGAACAGATCACTGCACTGAGGGTACTGCATAAGCTGATTTAACTACTTAGAAGCCAATGAGATAATCTGCATCTCAATAACACATACATTGTTTTTGATATGATACTAAAAATAGATTCAAAAAAACCACAAACTAGAATTGTAGTACGTGAATGTGTAGGAATAAAATGATGATTTGATCTCCCTAAAATTTATGCAGCACAGCAAAACAAAATAACTTGAAAATGAAGGGGGAATCACTTACATTTTAATTTATTCAGTTTTTAATTCATTAAAGTAATAAAGGTTAAAGGGTTGAGAAATTCAAGACCTTTTAAGTTTGTTACTGTGAAAAAAAAAAAGAATTTGAAAGAAGCAAGTGGTAAAATCTGAAAATTTTTCTTCCCTTTATTTCCCTCCACCTTTTTAACCACTTTCAAAACTGTAGGATTATCAGCTTTAACAATGTGCGAGGCCTAGTTGATATCCTTGATTATGAAACTGTGAAACGTGCTTTGTCCAGGTATTGGTCTGTGGTTTGTTACTGGTTCCAGGAAATGACATAATTAATAATGCAATTATCTAAACTTCACTTGTGGGTAACACTGATAAGGGATAAAACTGCAACACATGGTGGCAAGAGGCCTATGTATAGGTCCTTCAGATTATAGTTCTAGAATATTTTTTTGCATAGTGTACATCATGACTGTGATTGATTTCTGTGGAATAGATAAGCCATGAACATATGCATTGGATAGGGTCCATTAAAATTTTTATACTAGTATTTAAGTAGATCTGGAATAGGATAGGGTCCCTGGCCTCCATGCCAGCATTTTGGTCTTCTTCACTTCTGGAACTTAGCCCAGTAGCCAGATTGCAAATCTTTACACTCAGAAACACTCAGTGAGTGCACTTGTGCATCCAGCTTGACCTCTACATACAATAAAATTATCAGCCTCTTCCACACAAACCATAGCCTTAAAAAGCCTTGCTAAGTCTTCAGATAGGGTGAGTTTATTAAGAATACTCTGAGTACAAGCTCTCACCATGCTTCGTTGTTGAAGTTGTGCAAAAGCTCATGAGGTCACTGAAGAGTAAGAATGAAAGAGCATGACTCTACTGCTGAAAGACAGGAACAGATGCCTAGGACAGAGTCAGACCTTCAGCCAGGCTTACATCTTCTGTGGAATCTAGCCCAGAGACTGCGGCTCAAAATAAAACATAACAAAAGCATTACATAATGGTCATGAGCTGAACTGTACTTGTTTTTTGGGGGGAGATGTGAACTTCAGTGTTTGGAAGACAAATAGGTTTGACAATAAAGACTAAGATGCCTACAATGTTTAGCCATCAGTAAATATAAAACACAATATCTTGATGACTTTGTGGATAGTGAAAAAGTAAATACATAAAAATAGGTGACTACTTAGGCTGTACACACAGTCTGGAAGCAAAAATTGGTCGAGCATGTTGTTTGACAGCTGGAAGACAGTTCTGCAATACAGATTTAGCTATCATATTGTAAAGAAAAAACTGTTTTGATCTTTAAAGAAGACAAAGTCCTGATGAAAGGGTCATGTGCTTCCATCTTCTATGAAGGATAGCAAAAGTGATCCAGGTTACAGGAAGGACAAAGAACTTAGAGGAAAAAAAGAGTCTAAATTGGGCTTAGATTCACATAAGGAAAATAAATGACTAGTCTTTTACAGTGGTCTTTCTGCAGTTTTCTTAACCTCTCTTTGGTTATGAGAAATAGAAATAGTCTCTGCATATCTCCCTAATTTAACCATGAGGAACAATGGGAAATCTCACAGCAAATGGCTGGAAAAGGGGTGGGGAAGGAAGGGATAAAGAAACCCAAAGAAGAATTCCTTGTTCAAGGCAGTCACTAATTCTATAATAGGGAGTCACAATGAACTAAAGCTGAATATGGAACAAAAAATACTGAAGCAACTGAGATGTGCTTAATGTGAACGATGCGAACACGCAATGCAATGAACTGATGGTACTGCTGTCTCTTAGGTTTACCAGGAACTGCTTGAATAGGCCAAGTTAATTTCCTTGGTCCTTTTACATTAAAAACTTCTAACTTGGGTCCCCTGTGAGGCGAACATTGAATCGTGTGGTTGACTTGGCTGCGCAGTCATTCAGAACGCTCTCTCATGATTTGTTCTCCTCCTGAAGAGGTTTCCATACTCTCTGTTGGAGAGCAATGTTCTTCAGAAATCTGACATAGGATCCAGATATTAAACTATTACTTGCCATCTAATGATAGCATAGCACTTATCTGCTATATAAATCTATATATAGCCTTTATGGATCACTGACATCCCAGCATGTACTGTTGGTTGCTTTCTGTTTCCAAGGATTTTATCCCTGTGGCTTAGGAATGCATGATTTCATTGCCAGTTCAAGTGGGAAATACAACTTGAGTAACATTATGTTTCTTGCTTACTTTAATACAGGGATATTTGGATCTCAGTAGCATCACAAACACTGTAGTAAAATCCTCATTACAATACTGAAAGTATTTGAATATTCAGTCACAGATAATCAGAAAATAATCCCATGGCTACTATTTAACTATGTCTGAAAGCACATGAGTAAAATGACTTTGTAGTTTTGCTATATAATACAATTGAAAAAGTCCTCATGTATGGCCATGTTTTCTTGAGCTATCATACAGTGCTTTATCTAGGATTCAAGAAACTTTCTCTTTTAAAAAGTTTATACAATTTTGTGATCTACAAACTGATGACAAGATAAATTTGGCTGCTCACCCTGAAATATTTTTTTTTCTTTTTAACAATTATGTTTATTTGAAATTTGTTAAATGTTTGCAGTCTGACTAGCAATTTAACATTTAATTTAACATTTAATTCCTTTCCAGAGGCCTATTTGGCCAAGTCAGAAACTGGCTTATATCTAAGGACAATCTCTGACAGCTCTTTTAAACCAGATATAGCATGTATATATGTTTGCAGATTTGCCTGTAGATTTGGATGCAAAAGTTAGTATCACCTAAAGGTAAATTATAATATTCTCCTCACCTAATTATACCTGCTAAAAGTTAGGCAGCTGATCTAATTTAGTCCTATTAGGCCTCTTCAGAGAGCTATTTATTCCACTTGCATTAGAAAAGTAACAGGCAGAGATGCCATCTTCTTTGGGGGTGCCTATCTCCAAGTTGGGTTAAATACTTTACCTGCAGGCAGATAGGGTGAGTTGGAAAAATACCTCTGGGACCATCCTGGGAGAAATGTGTGTTGAATAGCATATCTGTGTCAAAAGAGTATGCATGCAAACAAAACCACTTTTTCATAATCTGAAATGCTTTAGATGTCATAAATAGGGAGCTTCCACCTACAAGAGAAAATGGCTGGCAACCTAGGGAAGGATTTGCTCTGTCAGCTCTGTGTCCCTCATGACACAGTTGGTTCTGCACTATGTGGTTTTATATACCTTCTGTGTCACGTGCTCCAGCTCTACATTCCCCTTTTCACAACAAGATCTTGCAAGCTCGTCTTTGGCAGCCAGGTAAGTAGTAATATTGGTTTTTAAGATTTTTTTTTTTTATGGTAGTAACTTTTTCCTCACAAGCCACCTAAGGTTGGCACTTTTTACACGTGTTTTTATTGGTGAGAGGCTTGAATCTTCTATATAATCACCAGTTTGTTAAGACTTGCAGCAATCAAGCATGGCATTAACTTCATTTCATAGATACGTAAACAGTTCTATAGGAATGAAATGTGAGCTAGAGTCTGGAGTCAAATATGTGTCCCAACTTCCACATTCCTACTGGAACCCCAGTAATAAAAGTGGCTTAATCTTAATGCTGGCCACAAGGGAACATGAGGCTCCAATGCCATTCATCTTCCAAACAGATGAGCCTGAGGACTCTGAGGAAGAGAAGCTCAATTGGCTTAGAGCTGAAATATAATGAGTAGGCATAGTCTCTGTAATTCTTTTAGCTGAAAACCTTACAGTCTTAGTGAATCAGACCAGTGTATTAGGTTCTACTAAAACTAATTGTCTACAAGATTCGCAGAGTAACATAATATTATTTTAACATTTTTGGCTCTAACACTGTCCTTATACCTTTAAATGTAAAGATTATTTCTTGGAAAAGTGATTAGAATATTAAAACTCTATAAAAGTAGGCATTAGCTGATGATCCTGTCATTATGTTGAGTACCCACGGATTCACCTCAGCACACCTAGTGATTTCACAAAGGCTATTATCTCATGGCTACATCCTCTTCTTCTGAGCTTATTACTTTAAATAAAAAATGTTAATGGTTTCTGAGAAACTCATGATGAGAAATGGAGGATTTCTTATACAAAGAAGCACGCTCTCCAAATTTCAAAGCTTACATTAAACTTTCCAGCAAATGCCTGAAATTCTAAGTTGGCCAATAATACAGCAAGGTGAATTCAGCCTTTCTTTATACTGAGGTGCCATGTAGATATACTTTATTATTATTTATTAAATTACACATCACTTTGTGTTGTGCATAGTAAGTACTTACAAATGTGCATTATGCTTTCACATACAGGGGGAATGGGATGAAATTATAAAGTCTGAATCATAAACAAGGTTAGAATGAATGATATACAGGAAGTGATGGACATTTTAAAATCTGAAGAGCAAAAAGCAAGTATTTGGCCCTATTCCTTATATAATGCTATGCTGGGGTAATAAAGAGAACTAGATGATTCTGAATGAATCAGAAGGAAAAGGAAGGTAATAGAGGCAGCAGTAGGAAGTAGGAGGTGCTTAGCTGGACTTTAGGCCTTGGAATTGGACCTCAGTCTGTACAGAATCATAGAATTGGTAAGGTTGGAAGGGACTTCTGGAGATCATCTAGTCCAGCCCTCAGATGAGTGGCCCACACGGGGATCAAACCTGTGACCTTGAAGTTATTAGCACCATGCTCTAACCAGCTGAGCAGAGCCTTTGGGTTTCAGTGCAAAACACGGTTTCCAGCAGTCATTTAGCGCTTTTCACCCACAGATACTGCAAGATACTCTCATCTTGCTCTTAAATCTCTTAAACCAGTGTAGGTTGGGATTGTTTACTCTCAAATCTCTTAGTTCCTAGAAACTGTTTTTTGACTTGCATCTCTCCTTTTGCTGTTCTGTTTCCAAAATCTTTCAAGGATGAATAAGGTCTCTCTTCTGGGCTCTTTGGATATAGTACAAGTTACAGAACACCCATAAGAAGATTTGGGAGCATGTTTTGATTACTGAGCAGCAATACCAAATATTATCACAGTCTAGAGCCCTCATAACAGCTGGAAATTGGAGGTGAATCAATGGTAGGGCATGAGTGCTACCTATATGCTTAGCTAGCCCAGAGAATAACCAGCCATGAAGAAACCATGCATAATCACAGAAGGTGTCTGGCAATCAATTAGAACATTTTTGGAGGAGAAGTAGTAATCAAACAGTAACTGTTGGGGGGGAAGGCAGTGATAAGAAGATAATCTAGTGGAAATGAGGAGACCACAGTGTATACAGCATAGTTAATTCTAACTATAAGCTCTATATTTTGTTCTTATTTAATTGCTAAAAAACACTTGGACATATGGGGAATAAATGTCAATCCAAACTTTACTGCTAAAGAGAAATGCACTATAAAGAATTAGGTCCTCATGTGAGGACATACATATGGCTGAAATATTCCTGTTCACCAGGGCTTGTATGGGAGGGACAAGAGGCAAAGGTGTTATATTTCGCAGGTGATAAATCTATGCAGGCAAGAAAGTGTATCAGTCAGGGAGGTAGAAGAGAATGGGCACACACCATGCAGAAAGAATGATGCTGGCAAAGGCCTAATTGAACGAAAGCCGGAGTGGTTCATGTATCAGCATTTCTGTTATTGCAAATAAAAAAAGATCTGTATGAATAGTCACTAGAGAACTTGTCAATAAAATGTCCCAGTAGAATTTTGAAAGATAGTCATGTTCCATTAAAGAAGGAAATAATTAATAACGTTACTTATGCATCAAGATGAAACACCTTAACATTAAGAAATTACATTTTCACATATCTAAGTAATGACTTGTTTTCTCGTTTCTGAGAAGTTGCATCCCTCGGAAAAAGGCAGGTGAGCTGATTACAGCATACCTTCTTGAGCAATGCAACCTTTTTCAGCTTACTTCTAACAAAGCTTTTGTGTCTACCAATTTCTCTGCAGGTGCCTTGCCAACATCATCCTGAATATATGAAAAGTATGGAGCATGCTGACTTTTGGTAAGTCTCCTCAAATAGACTAATAACAAATTAATAAAACGGAGGGGGGGGGGAACCTCTCCTTAAGCAAACATCTATCTCAAAAGCAACTAATAAAACACTAAGATTTTAGCACAGCAACCGGATGGTTCCTGCGCTTGAGTGTGACCTCTCTTCCTGCACGGCTGTGTGGGTGGTGCAGTGTTGCTCACAGTTTCAACACAGCCTTGTCTACTCTCAGGATACAGTCATAGCATCAACGGTCATTCAGAACAATCCCATCGAGGCATGACCCTGGCGATGCAGCGACTGCAACGTCAGTGTCCCCATATAGATTCCTCCTCTGTGTCCTTTTGTCCTCTCCATCCCCACTTCCCCTTTCCACAGCCAGGAGCTCATTATAGCATAAACTTCTTGTGGCATCATCTGTTCAACCCTGCAGTTGAGTCCCCTCCGATGGTCTCAGTTCACAGATGGACTACTCACAGAGCAGGATCTGAAATGTACTTTTCAGGTGTTTTTGATGAACTGGTCTCCTGACTGGGAGAGGACAAGATGTCTTAGTTTGTTGGGTCAGCAGACTGGAACAAGGGCTGGTAATTTTACCGAAAAAGACTGGCATTACAGTGCCAGTGTATCATGGAAGAGGAAGACTGGGAATATTGTTTTATCCATTTCTCCTACATTGTTCTTATTTGTTGAGGCCTCTCTCTACAAATGTGTATCCAGTCAGGATAAGCACTAAAGGTTTAGGAAGCTGTGAGAAATTTCATCTCTCCCCTTCATTTCTGAAGTATGAAGTAACTGGACAGCAGTGTATGCCAGACTCACTTTGGATTCAATAGTTAAGATGTTTTTTGACATTTATCTTGTGATCATTACCCACTATAAGCACATTAAAGGCATATCAGCATGGCAGAACACTGTACCCTAAAGCAATACTGTAGGCAACTATTCACAGAGCTCTAGTGTTAAGGTTTTCAGTTAAAATCTAGACTCA
Organism: Rhea pennata; assembly: GCF_028389875.1. Lineage (NCBI taxonomy): Eukaryota > Metazoa > Chordata > Aves > Rheiformes > Rheidae > Rhea > Rhea pennata. The sequence goes on from NC_084667.1 coordinate 55,561,069, forward strand.
GGAGGGAGCAAGACTGTGAAGCAATACGATTGCAATCCCTGTAGTATTTGCTGCAGTATTTGGGAGTGGAGACCTAAAGGGTGGAATTATAATGGGAGTGAAATGTCAGGGCCACTCATTAAATTAATCTAGTTTTGTGCAAGGTTTGGGTAGACACAGGAGCATTATTTGTTCACCATCTCCCCTTGAGCCAGGACAGAATATTTGTGTCATACCGGTCTGAATGTGAAGTGTTCTTTAAATGAGTGAAACAATCAGGGAAGGAGAGGCTTTTAATTCTTAGTGGCTAATATTATTTTATCATGTTATTTCCTGGCTGTAAATGTTTTGTTTAAACCTTTTTCATCCGGATGCCCCTTCACTTCATATCTGGCTATGGTTTGTGGTCGTGTCAAGCCTGAGTCCTGTGCAGCTTTCACTGGGCTCATATTCTGATGGAGAGACAAGAGCACACTCTGAAAGATTTCCTGGTGCAGATTTTTCAGTGTATGCATGCATCAAAGACTTTTTAAAACAGTACCAATGAAGTCTGTACTACCGAGTTACTAAGAATACATGCAAGTATGCTGTCCTTAAACAGTAAGCATTGCCACAAGACTTTATCACACATTTATGTAAGCCTATAAATTTCCGTTCTGAAAGAGAGAGTGTTGTAGGGCTAGAAAGGGGGAGGAAGGGTTGGTTACTAGCAAAAAATTGTCACAGTTGTGATATTATTTCAGCGATATTTAGATAGTCCTGTAAAGGGTTAACTTTACAACTTCTTAAATTGCTTAGTCCATCCATTAACGCACATCTTTGTGTACAGATGCCACACCAATAGATGAAACTCCTGCTGTACCTGGACCCAGAAATAGCATATGACGCATCTGCAGGCACCACAATAAACTGCACATAACAGTGCTTGGGTGAGGCAAGAGAAGATTTCACTTCAGTGAGAAAGGTAGACCAGTTCTCTAAGTTCAAACATTTCATTTAAGTTCCTACTGGGACTTCACAGAGTACTCGCTTTCTTTCATGCTATATTTATTTGAATGGCCTTATTATGGAAAATGGGATTTTATATCTCAATGCCCATTACTTTTTTATTATTTGTTACAATTAAAACATTTCATTAAAACTCTTATTGAATATCTGAGTGTGAATCTTGATAGTGAATAAAACTCATTTATTGAATCAACCTGAGCCAAAATTAAGAAAGCATGCAGAGTTCTGGAACTATAAAATGCTCAATGAGTTTGGAGTTTCATGGCAGAATGCTACATGACATGGTTCAAGCTCACTTCTAAAATAAGTAAGTGAAGGAAGAGCCCAAGTTGTTCCAGTTAAGGATAACAGAACTTCAGGGTGAGCCCTTACACCTTGAGGGAAAGCTACTCCTTTTTGATGCAGGGGCAGTGAAGTCATCATGACATCCCTTTGTGCTGATAGCTTAACAGCTTTCTCCATCAGGCGTGGTCTGCAGGGCAGAAGGGAGCCGCGTCCTCCGCTCTAGTGCCCAGTTTGCCTCTCTGCGAGGAGCCAGGCAGGCACCAGCACCTGCTTCACGATGCAGAGGGGATGAAGCTGCTGGGGCTTGCACAAGGACACAGGAAACTTCTTTTTGCCTTTGAGGGCATGCTGTACTGCCAAAGCTCAAAGCGCAATCTGCCCTGCCCACAATTTATTAAAAGCATTCTGAAGCTTTAACTTAAACCGTAGTTTAGCTCTTTTTTTTCCAATTATTTAAAGTCAAAAATGCAGATGTAGTAAATTCAAATTTTCCTAAAACCAGGGATTTTAATTTGGGGCCTTTATTCACTTACTGTGATTTTTATTTCCTCAGCTGAAGAAGAACAGATTCTGCTCCCTTTTACCCCACTGTAAATCCAGAGAAACTCCACTGATTTCAGTGGCATTTATTCTTGATTTACCCTGGCTTGGTTGACAGCAGAGTGCAGCTGACTGTGACTCCATAGATATATATACTGTTTATATGTTGAGTCTATTATTGATTAAATATGCACACAAATGCAACAAGCCATCAGTCAAAGAAATCACATTTGCTCTGTTGCCAGGATATAAACTAAAATCATGAAAAGAAAATGCATTCCTCTGATATATTGAATGATACAATTTCAATAGAAAGCATTGCTTCACACTATTTTAATGTGATTAGTGCCTGTGAAAAGCACTGAATTAACAGATTGGAAACGGGTGTCCTCTATTTACCGATTAAAAACCAGCAAAACCCAACAGCTGGTTTCCTCTACACTGTTAGAGCAGTCTTCCTTGTAGTTGATCTGGAGGGTCTCCTCTGACAAACAGAGGAAATTTCCTTTACCATTGTTACTTATTCTGAAGAGAATATCAACAAGAAAACAGGTAAGTTGAATTACAGTGTTTTTTCTGGGATACAGATATTCATCCATACCATTTCTCTTGGTTTGACCAAGAGAATGCTGCAGCAGCATTTAGATACTCTCAAGATGTTTTGAATCTGAACTTGGAATCAAGAATGAAAGTCCACTAGGTACTGTTAAAAATGTTCTACTAGCTATGCACCCAGTTACCATCTGTGAGTCAAAAGTGTGTTTCTTACTTAAAAAAGTAACTCTCTTGGACATCTGTGTGCCTTCAGACTGTCAGAAAAGAAAGATAATGCTTAGAATGTTTTATAAGAGACTTAACTAAATTTATTAAGAAATTCTCTGTGATAAGAAGATCTTATCTGCTCACCTGTATTCTTATAACAAGATTCACAATCTCTTATGCATTTTTGGTGTTTAGTAGCATTTTGGTTTCATGGACATAGCTGTAAAGCCTAACTGAAAGTATTCATAATGAAACAGCGAAATGAATAGTCAAATATCATCCCAGCTCTGAGCATCCTAGTAATCCATATTTTGCTGAGAACAGCTGAATACATTGCATTTAGCTATACATTAATAATGACAATGATGTAGCACTTGGATGTAGCACTGATTTAATGTGTTTTTCATGGTTATTCACAAATGCCTTGATTTTTCCATAATTTTGAGCACTCGTACAAGATACTTGGTGCTCGTAACCAGCTGAATCTTTAAGTCTGTCTGTTAAAATCTACTCCTTAGTGGGTGGAGAGGGGACAAATGTCCACATTTTCCTTTTCAAAATTCTGATGAAGAAAAAGTGCAAACATTGCTCAAATACGCTCATGAAGATTTGTTGCTCACCTTTCCCTTTTGTACCTTGATCAGTACCTTGATTTTATTATTTTTTCTATTATTTTCAGAGATGTGTAATATTTATGAGTAACTACACTAACTCACTAGAATTCTTCAGGGAATGAGCTACCAACATGCCATTTCTAAAGATGATAAAATTCAGCTGCACACTAAGTTTAATACTGTCACTGGTAATGAATGAACATCAGCACAGTCCTCCAGGATCCCCAGATTTTAGCCAGACTGTTTCTCATAGAGTCAACTTATGTTATTGACTATGATAACAATGATATAAAGCCTTAATTTTATTAAATTAAAAAAGAAGGAAAAAAGCCTGTCTTTAAAATTCGCTTTCATACCTGTGTATTCTCTAGTTTGCTAGTACACAAAAGTTAACAAAACCTGGAAACAAGGTATTAAGTGATGTCAGCAGTTAGCACACTATCATTTTCTGTCATCCATCTCTCTATTCATCCAAAGTGCAGAGCTGATAACTTTAACTATCATCTTCAGCACAAAAAATGAGAGTTCAAGGCATTGTCAAGGAGCTGCTCAGCTTTGACTCTTAATTAAAATAAACATAGTTAAAAACATTTTCACCAGAAGAGAAAGCTTTAACCTCTCATAACATTCTGACCACATTCAAATGACAGTGGAATTCATGCTACCTTGTGGAGAACTTGCAATATAAATTTTTGCCAGTATAACGGCTGCCAATAAAAAATATTGTGATTTTCATTACACTGTGCTCATTTATCACTGGAAAAATGCAAGGATGAGATCTTCCATACTAGTTCAGACATATGCCCTTGAGAGCTAAAGAATGACTTTTCAGTGCAATTCCAAATGTTAATATCCCCACAGGAATGCAGATCCAACAGAGGAACTTACTACACTATATAGCCATCATATTCACCTCAGTTAGTGAACATCATGCGTCAATATGGTTTGATACTATGATTTGCTAGTTTAGAGCTGTGCTGCATAATCAGCAGCATTGACAATTCTTTCTTAGGCTCTTGTCAAATTGGATTTGGCATAAGGAGAAATTACCTTGATTTTAAACAATTTTTGGTATATAGTACAAAACACTGGTAACACTGCACTAGCTTGAATTATTGTTATTTCTTAACAAAGCAGGACAACTGTAGCAAGGATTAAGAAAGAGTAGAAAAGAGAGTAGAAGGGACTCCATGGCCATAGAATGATAAGCAGAAGAATGGGCAGTGATATGTTTTCCTTACACAGCAGGCAACACCCCAATTACTGGGTTTACTTCTGGCAAACTTCTTGCCAGATAAAAACTGGCAACTTGTAAGGACTTCAGGAAAGAAATAGCACTGTATGGAAAGCTGGAGAGAAGGATTTAGGGGTTGAAAAATTGGAGGAATTAAAATTTCATGGCCTTGCTTAAGTGATGGTTGAATTTAGGAGACATGATAACATCCTACAGATTTTCTGAAGGGAGGCTATTCCAGAGAATGATAAAGATTCTTTAGTATTTTGGGGAAAAAATAGAGAGGCAGAATCAAGAAAAATGAATATCGTGAGGGGAAGAAAGGAAAGTCTTACCTGAGAGAATTCTCTTTCCTCTTGGAATAATCCCCTACAGGGAGAAGAAAAGTTATTCATTTCAAAGTAGCTGGGGAAAAGTCTTTCTAATATAAGAACTGTGAGGAGAGAGTAGTGCTATATTCCTACAGAGAGATGTTGAAGTTCTATGATAAATGTTTAGATAATCATAAGGGTATGAAAGAATCTGGATGCTATTTCTATTTATTTCTCTCTCTTTCATCAAGAAAACATGAAAATTAAGTACCTTATGATAGACAATGGGGAAAGAAGTGACAGATGGGAAAGATGCTTAGCTGGTGAGGTCTCTGCTGATGTTATGCAAATCAGGCACAGATCTGCTGGGATGGTGTGGGACCCAGCTTTCTCAAGTGGGACTGCATGGCATGCTCCCCTGGCAGCAGCAGGGAAGGCTTATGCTTTCAGACTGGTCTTGCAGCTGCTTTCCAGGTCTTCGACCACCTGCTCCAGATGAAGAGAGCTGATGCAAAGCTGCGAAACAGAATAGCTAAAAAGTACATCCTTCACCCACTCAGTAACTCTGTGTTAACCATCTACCCTGTCAGATGGGCTTATTTAAGTAGAAAAGTGAGATGGTGCTTGCTGGTTCATCAAGGCTTCATTCCTCTCTGCTGTGGTATAATTAGGCCAGATCTGACACTTTTTGACCGTCACGTTCCTCTGCTCTAATAAAAGTCACAGTCTGATGCTTATTGTGAAGAAGTGCACTGTGATTTGTGACCCAGACAGAAGTTCATTTGAGATAAGTTGAGGCAAAAGCATCAACTTTGTGTATTACTTAATGGTTTGATCTTTCAAGCGTTGATGCTTGGATTAGTCCAATCCCTGTTGATTAACAACCATGCTGAGTCAGTGGGATTATCTGCCACTGGATACCAGCATGTGTTTTTGCAGGATTGCATCTCAAATCCCTTTGTGGCATCATGCAAACTGAATAAGATTATCACAAACTTTGAATAATGTTATTCAAAGGCAGATTACAGCCTGCCATTTTTCAGAAACAAATGACAAATGTTTTGAGCTTGATTTCCACTGACTTAAATTTTGAGTTTTTTTTTTTTTATCAATGTTCATTCTTTGTCTTACAGAAGTTTCACAAGAAGAAGGATCCTGAACTAGTAATTAGGACAGAAGTCTGAATTTCAAGACTTTCTGCATTTTAATTTTCCCTCTCAGAGTAGTTTTATCTGTGATCTGAGATGATTTATTTATCATAGAAATAGAGCTGGAAGGGAACAAGAAGTCATCCAGTTTTTAGCAACAACTAGGAGCCCAGTCATAGACCAAAATGCTATTACGTTAGGTGTTTATAACTCAGAGGAGAAAGACTGGTCTTAGAAAACAAGACAGAGAATACAGAGAGTAACTGAGCAGACATGGTAGTGGTAAGAGACTGCTTTAGACCTTCAGTAGGCCTTAGGATGCTTTATAATATAGGCTTTTAAGTTAAGGCCAGAAAGAAATGTCAAGGAAAGATGAATTAAAGGAAATGGTCATAGACAAGAGGCTGCAGAAAGAATTGACTTTTCACCTCTACATCTAGAACTGACCACAGAGCAGACTGGTTTAGGTAACCACAGGATATAAAATGCCGGCTAAAGGTTAGATCTAGTCTACCCAAAGACAGGATGACAAATTAAGTACTTCCACTCATCCTAATTAGATTAGAAGTCTTTACTTCAAACCGATGGTCATATTGAGATTGCCACCTGCACATGCAAGGAGACCCATGCTTCCTTAAAATGCAACCTATGAGACTTAGGCAAGATTTAATACCAATATACTGCCCACCAAATAATCTTTCTGAATAAACTTAATGCTTCTAAATGTCAATAGTTTTTTAAAAAACTTATTTATCAAATTATATCCTATATGTACTTTTAAATAAAATATATTAGACTATTTTAAATTAATTCACTGTATTCTTTACTAGTTTCAGTAATGGATTTTAAAATCAATTCTTTAGAATATTTTGACTTTTTCTGTAATGGTCCTTTGGAGTAAAGCAAATTTTTCCTGTGTCACTCTTGGAGATGTTTGTCAAGCTCATTCTAGAACTTTTACTGTTGTTCAGCTAACTTCTGTGATCATCAAAAGGTATTTCTTGCTCCTCAGTTGTATCACAGCTTATGTTCATCTGTTCATACACGCATACATAAAATTCTTCTCAATTTAGACCAATTTCCAAACTGTGATTAATGGAATTACTTACACTCACTTAAATAGAATCAGGCCCTCAGAGATGAAAAACTTACTTTATGCATTTTCACTGATCATTGCGAAGTCATTTCATTTATAAAAGAAACTTTCCTAAGCAAACATCACAATCTGATGTTTACCTTAAAATAGATTTGTGGACTGAACAAAAACTTTTTTTCCCCAGGTAGAATTGTATTGTCGTAAAACAACGTATATCTCAAGCTGTAACAATGGTTCTACTGGAAATGGTGGAAATTAATTTGCTTTACATATAAAGAAGGAGCAGTAAAAAGAATAGATTTTTAATATATATTAACAACTTCATGTAAGCATAAAAGAGAACTGAATGTGTGTTAACAAATTATTCACTGGGTGAGTTTTATGTCTGAATTATTTGGGATAAGGTTGTGATTTTCTCAAATGTATCTCTTCTTATTGCTTTACTGACGATTCTATGTGAAGAATTCTTGATCGGCAGCTCACTTTTTGAGCTGTGTTTGTTGGAAACATAATTACATACTAAGTTTTTTTTTTTGTCTGATTGGGGGAGTGTTGCAACTGTTAGAAGCAGGTTTCCAGTGTGTAGACTACAACTATGATTTTAAATTCAGCTGGGGGCAACTTGCTGTGTGATCCAAATCTCCCTGAAATGCCATCAACTTCAGCAGCAGTTGGACTGTAATCACGTTGCTCAGTGGCAACCCAGAGCTTGCGAGCGTGTTCATAAACATGTTCTGTGTGCTGAAAGGACTGAAAGAACAAGCAAAACTCTGCAATCCCTAGTTACTGAGTTATGTTCTGGATTAACTACTATATTGTATTTTTACAACTTGTTTTTATTTATTTATTTTTTTTTTTAAGAAGGATTATAGGCATGATCTCAACTTCTGTCCAGGGAACTGATTTTTAGATGCTTGTTAATAATCATCATTATTTTATTTATTAGTAATTAAACATTACATTAATAATGCTATTATCGTGGGATCAGAATGGAAGTTGTGAAGCTGAGGATTTCAAGATCTTTATCTTTTTTATTATTTATGTTTAAGTGGCATGTCATTTTAATAAGGTTTCCCCTTCACCTTCCTTTACATAATTGCTAGGCCTTAATTCAAAATTAATGGAGGTTTATTTATGGGAATTAATTTTGTTTCTATAATAAAGCTGCTAACAAAACATATTGGTAGTCTTGTACTGTGCAACCATTTCCTACTGTATATGTAAATAACATTACAGGCCAGCTAACAATTATGTTCCTGAACATAACTGTCACCAGAATTCTAGGCAATGTTCTTGAAAACTGCAGATAAACATTAGTAACCTTCACTGTAGGTAGTTCATCTCCCAACTTTAAAGAAACCATTAAAGATGCCCCTTGGACTTGGAAATAGTTTTTGATTTAATTTGAGAGCTGACACTGAAGACTGTTTATTGAAACTATTCACAGAACCTTCCCTAAAATACACAAATGAGGGACTTTTCATGGAAGGAAGATATAGTGAAAAGTCTCATTTTAAATTTGGCTTGATATACCAAGTCTCTGACTAATGTGAACCATCCCCACTAACTTCTCCATTAACCAACCTCTCAATTTATCCTGTGTCAGTGAACAGTGAAAAGTACTTTTAAAGAAGTCAGATGTGATCAGAAGATAAAGGGACAGAAAGATAAAGTGGCAAATTATTGTTTGTAGAAGCAGGCCTTGCTTACGGAAGTGTCCATCCTGGTGGTCTATTCAGATTCTTATCATCACATGACTCAACGTCTCACTCTGTAATTCTTAAACCAGAGGAAATTACTTTTCTCTTCTCTCTAAGTAAGGAATTTAAATTGCAATCCCCTCTAGCTGAATTACAATATTTAGTTTGAGGAAGTTGTCTATCCATTAGAGGGGCACCATGTGGAATTTCATCTGATAGCTACAATATAGATTTCAGTGGCAGACCTTCTCAGAGGGGTAAGAGTAGAGTACCTAAATCATACTGTACTCAGACACCCAGTTTTCAGACCTGTCTGTGCTAGAGCAGATGATTCCTCCCTCTCCAGTGATGCCATTTAACTAATATCTCAAGTAATAGTGATCAAATAAGAAAATATCATCTGACAACTGTGCAATGTGGGATGAGCAAAGGGTGGATATTGAGTGAGGTAGAATGAATTCCTTGCTGGTAATAGTCTTATGCCTGGCAATGTGAATTTTAATGATCTCTGTTTTAGTAAACATAAATACCAGTGTTCATAAAATTACCGTCTTGGTCATAAAATTACCTTCCCCTTTTTAAAATTCAGCAGAAGTATTTGACTCTGTGACCCCCCCCTCCATGACAGAAATCCCACAGGCTGATTACATGCTGTGTGAAGTATTATTCTCTGTTTTTTGTTTTACATTTACCTGTCATTAACTTCAAGTGACCCTTCTGTTGTTCTGCTGTTCTGAGACACTGTTAAAAAGACGAACTGGCTATTTTTTTGACTGTACCCTTCGTAATCTTAAATGCTTTAATTAAATCTCTTCTAATGTTTCTTTTTCAGTGCTTAATCATCCTCGCACCTGCACCCTCATATGCAAATCTTACTATATCCCTAGCCATCTTTAACAACTTTCTCTGGACTTTCACAATTTGAATATTCTCTTACCATTCAGATTCCAAACAGAATTCTGTATTTCATATCAAAGCCCACCTTGTCCAATACTCTGAAAACATTTTTTTTTAATTTTATATCATTGAATATAAAACTTAAATTTCTATCACCAGATATATAATCCGAGACTAATTTAACATTCCTTGACACTGATCACCATGTGATAAGATTATTCCTCAACCTAGCCATAAATGCAAAGGAAATAGATTAGGAAAGTTTAAGGAGCTTGGCAAAATATGGAGACACAGCTGGAATTTCTCTTTTCAGGAGCCATGTGGTTGTCTTCTAGAAAACTTAGTAGGAGCTGACTTGCTCTGCTGTCCACTGGTAGGTAGGGTGTCTTCCTTTTCCTGAAAATTGCCCACTTTTTCTTCTCCATTATCTTTTGCTAAACTGGAAACAGATAAGGGCATGTTATACTTAAATGTGTTTTCCTTAATCTTCCTGGAGCACTAAGGGGGATTATGCTCTCTGAATCTCTCACTGGCATGCTTTGCCTTTCAAGCCACACAAGACTGCCTGAACCACTGAGCTGCTGTGACAAAAGCAGAAACTCATTATGGTCATTAATTTTCAGATTTGCAGACTCTACTCATCTCTATTTTAAGACCAACACCAGGTTTCCAAAGGTGTTTAAAGTGCCTCGAAAGACACATGTGAATCAGGAAGTCATTGCAAATTCAGAAAGGCCTCCAGTTGCAAAACTATTATTCACAATTTCTGTTGATATGTAACTTCATGTTAGCACAGTTTTGTGGCACTAGCACTTTTATAAAGTGTGTAATAAAAATTGAAAATGTGCCAAAGTGATGCCTACCACAGGATTTAAAGGCAATTGTTTATGCTGTTCTGCTTGCTTTCGGATTTTTGCTGCAAGCTTTGCTTTATGTCTACAGTAAGTCCTCCAGAGCTTACAGAGCAGCACAGCTGTGATCTTTCTTACAGAGCACTAATGTGCTTAGCTACACGCCTGTAGCATGCGGAAAGCTCGTCCCCATCAGCCAGTGCCTCACTAAGCGAGCGGTGAAAGCTGTCCAGTCCCCCATCATTCGCAGAAATCCTATCATAGGTATTTGCCCAGTGTGGCAACAAAGCCTTTGCACGGTGGTGGCTGAAATCAGGAGTGTTTTCTGTGCACCAGCAGTGTCTGGAAGGAAACAGCGGGACGTTTCTCTCTTGCTCTTCAAACACACCAAATATAAACTGTCTGAACCACAACAGTTAACTTTCTGTGTGTGAAATAAGTAGGGCAAAGTAAGACCCTATGAAATAGCTGTGGTTAGTGGCTTGTTGAGCGGGGGTGGGATGAGGAAAGAAGCTCGCTTTTAATCAATGTGATAATCGATGGCATACGGCATCTCACTTGTGCCTGACTCCATTTTTTTCCCCTGTGCACTGCAGGCCTCAGTGGCTTCCCCCTTTTTCGCCCCCTACTCCCAGCACTTAGCTGGCCAACTGGAAATCTGTCTATTGCTTTTTTAATACAGATATATTTGAAAAACAGACATCAGCCGTCAAAGAAGCCTCAAATTTAACTGAGGGAGGATTGTGCACAGCTGCGGCTTGTTGAGCACGCTGATAAAATGCACATGCCCTTGGTGGCTTCTCTCAAACCTGATTCCATGCATGGCCCCATGATGCCACTGGCCAGCAAAAAGATGAACCAGGGACTCACATGCTGTGCTTTGCACCCGTACATACACGAAATGCAGTGCAAGCAGTATAGATGAAAATCCTAGTGTGTGCTTCCGATCCTATGCCCCCTTTTCATCTATTAATTTTGCATCCCTGAAGCAAAGGGCTGTGCTGGCTATCCTTTGAGCAGGATTTGTGTTTGCTTCCAAGAACAGCTTTTACATCTCATATTGTGGCTCATCCTGGTGGCAGAGGCAACACAGGGTGTTTGCTCACAACACTGGCTTGAGGACTTGCATGTTATACAGAAAATGCTGGAGGTCTGTGACTTTGTTGGTCTTTTGGGGAAGTAAGCCCTGAAAGACACCTTTACATCGTTATTTCCTCTTTACACTTAACTGTCTGTGATTAGAATTTCATTGTACTCATGCAGCATAATTTTCGGGAAAATGTTCTGTAAATGAAGGGTGCAGTCTGAGAAGTTCCTGGAAATCTAAAAGTTTCGGTTTGAGCCCTGGATGTTCATACCAAAGGAAAAATAATTCTCTCATATTTATTATTTTTGCTAAAATATCTCCTTTCTTCCAAAACTTTTTATTTATTATTTTTGTCACTATTCTACAGCTAGTCAACTTGAGACTCAAAAATTCAGTTAAAGCTTGTCCTATATTGAGCTATATAGAAACTGAGGGAGATAATGGAAATAGAAAAAGTATATTATTTGATGATCTGCTGAGGCTTTGATTGTCCTGAGAGAATTTTACTGGAAAATTGAGCTAGTTTTTTAGTGACGTTTTAAGCTGGGTGACTCAGTGGGCAGGTCATGATACAAGGACTCTTGTGAGTGGAGTTTAAACTCAGTTTTTCACATCAGCTTGCTGGATGATTTTTGCAAGTTATTCTCTCTCTGTAATACCATTTCTCTGTCTGTGAAGTAAGAGAGTAATGACCCCAAATTTCAGTGTATTGAAACTGCTACAAGTGGTGGGCATTAATAGTAAACCTTCTACAGGGACTGCACAGTGACTTTGTGAGATGGATTCTCTGAGCTAAATCATCCTAGAAATTGTGCTGACAGGCATATAAACTCCTGGTGATGGATGCAGTAGGATTTTCCTATTTTTGGGAATCATTTTTTTCCTTTCTTTCCACCATGTAGGGAGAGAAGACCATGGCCTCTCCCTCCCAGTATGCATTATCAAAAGTTTAAGAGAACAAAATGACGGCTGAGATGACACCTTGAAGCTCCTTCCAGTACTATTTATAGTTCACTCAGATCTTAGTTTATAGGATATTAATATAATTTAGAGACAATCCAAACAGCTTCCATGGATGGTGGTAGCACAGAATATTATCCAAACTCCACTGAGTGTTCTTCTTTACTAATGAACAAATATTGTTCTTGCTCATTAACAATGCCACCTATATCTCACAGCTTATTTCCCATTTAATGATAGCATTCCTTTCACATTCTGCTAGCAAAAACGTGCCTCCCCTAGTTGGTTATATTTACATTTTTTGGTTCCTACAACTTCCCCAAGCAATTAGATAGGACTGTTTCTAGACTTGAAATGTGAATTTATGCCTCTGTGTAGGTGGCAATGTTTCTCTCCTCTGGGGAATACCCAGTGACACGAGCATCCCTAGGCTATCCTTGGGCTATCCCTGCAGGAGTCTGTTTCCTCCCCTTGCCTTCTACTTACCATATATATTTTGCCTTAAAAAAATGGTCAGAAGTTTACTAGGTTGGAACTGAGGTCTCTGCATAGATAAACTGAGAAGTTTAATTCAATAATAGAAGTACTTTGTGAAGTAGTGTGTAGACAACAGAAGGTTACATAACGTTGAAATTTAATCAAATGTTGTTAACATGCTTAAACTAAAACTGTAACACATGCTTCTGTCCACTGCTCATGTGTTCATAAAATATATCAATAGTTTCTGTAAGTCATCAGCTTTTAGGTAATTCAGGCCCTGGATAGTTTTCTTACCAATGCTCCATTGGAATTGGGCCATGTAAGCCAGAGTGCTAAAAAGTGGAAACCAGATGACAAATAGTCAATAGTATGTGATCATAAAAGTAGGCAATTATAGAAAAATACAAGGTAATCATATCCAGAAAACAGCAGAGCTTCATTCTTGTCAGGTAGCATGAGAATGACTGAGATTCTAATGAATAGTTCTTATTTTTTATGCTCACGAATGATTGGATATTTTTTCATAAACCTGGGATTACTCTTATTTATAATTCAAGATAGTGTTTTTAGTGTAAATCAGGATGGAAACAAACATGTCTGAATAAAGACTATATTCGTTTCCTTTACTTCCTTCTTGTGCCCTTCACAACAGGAGGTTGTGAAGGTTTATTTACTGTAGGGATATATAGAGAGCCAACAAGATTGTCGAGCTAGTGTCTTGGCTTCATAAAGTCAACAGAAACTGATATTATACATTTGTGCTGCTCGGTCAAGAGACCGAGGGATCTGCTCTGATCTGTGGAATCTGATCAGACCTGGCTTGCTAAACTCGTTCAGCTTTTTTGTGATTCTTTCTTTTGGTTCCAACTTGAACCCTCCAAGGTATGTGCAGTAGCCACCTCTTGTACTGTTTGTGCGCTTGCACATGTGTCTATATATGCACGTAACACACGTATACTTGTCATCTTTAACAAGAAAAGGAACATGTGACAGCAGCAAGCCAATGTGCTGTGTATATCACTACTACAAACAATTTTCATTATAGAAAAAAATGGTTCATAAGTCATGAGATGCAGAACCTCAAGTGAGTCATGATGGTAATTCGCCTTCAGTTATTATCACTCTGCGCAATAGGCTTCTGATATATACAATCCTTCAGCTTTTTTTTTTTTTTTTTTTTTTTTTTTTTTTTTAATTAGAGAACTACCAGTGGGGAGCTTCATGCCCTTGACAGTCTTCTCAGGATACATGACGTTCAAGGACCAATTTGAATTTCAGTATACTATGAATTGTATGAAATTTGTACAGAAGTTTTTTGTGCTCAGACAATACTTTGTGTTCAGATCTGACTTTTTGGTTTGCCAGCAAGGGTAGAAATGTTGTACCTTGGAGTTCCTCAGTTTTACAGTAGTGTAATTAAAGATAGCTCTTTGGAAAGCACCACGATCATACCGAAGAAACACTTGTATAAGTGAGAAATTGTACTGATTGCTGATCATAACAAGCCATGAATATGGAGACTAAGCAAGGCTTTGTCTACACAAATGTCCGTACTGTAGTGGAATCGTTATGCAACTTTGTATAGATTGCATGGTTTCAGATTTCTTTTTTTAATATCAGATGCCCACATGCACACACAAAGCATACGACAGACACTATACAAAATAATCTTTCATAAATATTAACTGCTTATTACATCAATATTCTCATATGATGTGCTGACCGCACACAAACGTATTGACTGTAATCTCTTAACAGATATGCAAAAGTTTGTTGATTTTTCTTTCGGGGTCGTGAAGGAGTCTGGATAATGCAAAAAGGTTTCGAGACTGTGTTGCTGCTCATCAGGGAAATTCTGTAGTAAATGACTAGATATTAATCCATTTGATAAGTTCATTTCTGCAGAAACTACTATATTATTACTGTGGCATGTATAAAGAAAGTTCAGTACTATTGGTCCAGCAACAATAGCTATTCCTCGGATAGTATTGCCATACAGTCATTTTATTAATTTTATTTTTAATATTTTTCCCTGAAGAGGATCCATGCTTTTTTTCCAAAACTTTTTCAGTGTTTAGTAGAATATCATTGACCATTGTTCTCTTTACCCATTGAACATACACATTTACATTGAACATTTCTCAAAATTTCATACTATATCAAAAGCAAATATTCTGACTTAATATCAATTATATTTATTCATATATCAGCCTCTATTTCTAATTTATTATAATGTGTCATTATTCACACAAGGTAGCTTTACATTATAGCGTTATTACCTATAATGATGACCCAATGATATTAATCCACGTCCATTATCCATTCAGATTTGCAGGACTCTTTCCTTTTAACTTGACTAGATTTGGTATGAAGCTAAATCCTTGACATAAGTTTTAATATATCTTTTGTTGTTCTTCTGTTAGAAGACAAGCTGCTTCCAAGCAATTTGCTTAAGAAGATTGGCCATTTAACAGCACTCTTCATCTTTCAGTCTGGGTCAGCTGCATCCTGGCATAGAAAGAGAACTGTTTTCCTTTATCCTCAGATATGTGGCACATCATTACTTTATTTAGACAAATGTGACACCTTTTATTTTGGGTATTCCTGAACGAAACCAAAAGATTTGGCATGAAAAAGAAAAAAAATGATTAAAAAAAATATGAATGATAGAACTTTTGAAAAAGTCTGAATTAGGAAGCAACTTATCTGCTAGGTGTTTTGCTTGTGGAAAAGACTTGGAACTTACATTTCCTGAGTAATTCAGAATAAACTTGGGTAGACAGTACAACTGTGTGCAACTTTCCAGACCTAACTGAACTACTGATAAGAGGTGCCTCTGCAGCTGTTGGGTCTCTGCAGTGTCTTTCTCTGGATTATGGTATGACTCCACTGCAAATGTCAGTGTTAAAATTAAGTCTCGGAGAGAAACTATGTACAGGAGTCTAACACTACTCTCTTGTTATAGGTGGTGGAGGCTGAGAACATATAGATATCTTACCGAACAGGATACAACTTTTTGGCAGTGTGAAGAGATTTGGGGTCACTTTTGATCTTTGCATTCATTTAATCTAGTTGCTCGCATTCTTATCGCCTTGGTAACAAAGTGAGGTGGAAGTTGTGTCTTTTATCTGTATGTTTCAGTATGAGCAGCCTTGCTGCTTCTTTATGTCAGCATTCCCAACATGGCTTTTTACTCACGTGCCTAGATACGATAGGTCTCTCTCCTTCTCTTCTCCCTCCCACCCACCATTCTATCAGTTATTCCCCTCTTGAATCTCAGCAACGCATGTTAAATCAGCCACAGTGCAGGACTAATGGGGCTGTACAGCTTCTGGATGGAAATTGGTCCATGTCCAGTCAGTTCTGACTGTGGATAAATGTGGATAACCATTCAGAGCTTCCGCATCTATTCTTGTAGCCTGGCATACTAGAAGTGCCATGCAAGGAAATTGGGCTTTGGGAAAGGCACCAGTTTTGTTGTTTATTGGGATGGTTTGTAGCAAAGCAAGTAAAAACTTCAGGGCTTAGCCTGATACTAAAATGAAAAGACATAGTGCTTGCAAGTTTTTATTAACAGGGGGAGCACCTCAGAGCAAAACTTTGGCTAAGAAACTGCAAGAAAAATCTCTTTTTTTCAAGAGAAGGGTCAAAATAAAGCATGGATATATCCTCTTGATATGGAAATTATCGGCATTATATTCTTTATCTTCAGAGTGAGACAGCTGGGGCACAATTTATGTTGGTATCTTTTCCCCACTAATACAATGAATTGCATTTTTTATGTTTGTATTGTCTTACTCCAAAACAGTGACTAAAGAGTAAAAACAGGAAAAGGTGTTTTCATGTAGCTTCACCTGTCCAGATTTACCTAATAAAAATGTTTTTCCACTGTCAGAGTCTTGTCAGTGGATAATGGTTTTTTTCCTCTCCAGGTGGCCTCACTTTTACAGTTATACAACTTTAGTTTTGACACCATTATTTTAAAGTAAATCTAGAGATTAGCCAAACTGCAGCTCTGCTTGAGTGCACTGATACCATCCATGACCCAAACTTTGTGCAGTGTTATACTAAAGCCTGGAAAGCAGCCCCAACAGCAAGTGATTAAGGTATGGTCAGTTAAACTGAAATATGGGTATGCTCTATTTTTTCCATGTGAGCATGGAAAAACAGAGGCCAGCACTCTGTAAGTCACCTTGTTTACATTCATGAAATGCCTCAGGCCCATCTCCTCTCCACCTTCTTGGCTCTGCTTCCTTTCCTCCAGTGGAGCTCAGGTATATACAGGGAGACATATTCTTCCTTGGTTTTGTTTCTGTTAGATCCCAACTATGCTAATCTATAAACTATGCTAATATTTGGTTCCAATAGAAAAAGACTGGGAAACAACATAAATTATTTTACTATTTCATTACAGTGATTTGAATACAGTGTGCATTTTCCATCCAATTATTTACAGGCTTTGGAATCACACCTGGCCCAGGACAGCTCACTGAAACCAATGAGACATTTACCATCGAGTTCAATGGAAGAAAATCAGCCTCTGCTATTTAAAGTCAGCACCCTCTTAAGACAAATTAAGTCAATGCTTCACTGCTGCCATTGTCTCACTGCCTTTGAACATGGCCTCAGCGTGATAGTGTGGCGTTGTTTTAACAGAATGAAAGGCATGTTTCCATTTATAAAGATGTTTGAGGTAATTTTTATTTTTAGATGAAAGGACATGTTATGGAGAAAACGAAAAAAGAAATCCAAAAAGCAACCAAAAAATATCTCTAGAAGAATTTATTCCTAAACTTTTGTATTGTTAGATTTAAGTTGTGTCACTGGATTTCCTTGATAGTATCAATAAAGTTATAGTAACAATAATAAAAGTAAGAAAGTATATACACATAGCAGGGAATAAAAACTCCAAGAAGCTAAGAAATAATTTCTAAGGGCATTTATATTTTAGGAAAACATTAGGAAGAATAATGTGAAGATATTTATGTCTGAAATTTCCCCTATTATATACTGGGGTTTAGTATATGTTTCTTTCTTTAGCTTGCAAAGCACTTGGAAACCTTTTCTGAGAGCAGGTGCCTTAGGCAGATGTTTTTGTTTAGAGTGTTAAATTATTGTTAAGACAAGATCAGATACAACCTTTTTTCCCATTGAAGTCCAAAATCTGCATATTTTGGTGAATAGACTCTGATAGACTTACTTTTACTAATCTGGGATGCTTTTTGCAATTTATCTTAATCCTTCAAGCAAAATATGGTCTCATTCAATCCTTTTCCAACATTTGTTCTCATTAGATACCTCAAGTAAAACTGCAGCTTGGGGATTTTGCTTGCAGGACAGATTCTGAAATTTACACTCAAAGGACACCCAGTGAAATGCTTAAACAGTTCTTAGAGCATCACACAAGACTTTTCCTCCTTGGAAAATTTCTTAGAGCACTAGGCTATAGCTATGCTCCTCCTCTCCAGGGAATTTAAGCACAGGTCTGTGAACCTCAAGGAAACTGAGCTCCAGAAGACATGGGGTTACTCATCCAGGCTAGGACACAGGTCTGCAGCACTGAGCAGCTGCAGGATAGAGCAGCAGGACAGAGCTCTGCAGGCATGTGCAATTTGCCTTAAGTTAAGCATATGCTTGTGTGTTTCGATAGTTGAGATCCTATATTTTTATGGGAGCAACTCTGGTGTATAACACTTTTGTTCAGGACTCCAGTAAGGAAAAATCAATGTAGAAAAATGATACATATGGGAATGTTGACCATATTAGTCAATCAATTCACAGCGATGTACAAAAGTTAAAATGCAGACAACTCCAGTCAAATAAACTGGAGCTTATTTATGGCAAAGAAATAGAGTAGACTTAAGATCAATGGTCTGGAGTCAACAGAGTATTTGAGGAATAATCAAAAGTCAGGTCTCAAAGAAGGTGAGCTGAGTACTTATGTTTTCAACAGAAGCCAGCATGGAGTTGGAGGTGTTCATGAGCTCCTGGGAGCAGATCCATTGTTTATGTTATTTTTCTCATGTTTCTCGGCTATTTAAAGGAAGATCTGGAATAAATTAAGGCATAGAGAGTTTTGAAAAAACTAGATTGGCAAGCTGGTAGTACTTTAAAATGTGGGTCTGCAATGAGACAAAGGGCTGCAGTCTGGCACTATAGGGAGATGGAGGATGAGAATGAGAGGTCCAGTAAAAAGAATCAACTCTAATATGTACAGTTGCAACAGAATGTGTGTTCTAATGAATAGAAGGATATCTATGGGGATTTTTCTGATCTGTGGTTCATTACTCATATTCCTTTCTCAAATTTCACCCATATTGACAATAAATTTAGTAAGAAGCCCAAAGAATCTTGTATTTGTTAAAGTTTCATGCCATCATCAACATATTCTGCACTAGGACTTAAGTTTCTTCTCCCCACTGCAAATAATAGCTTCCATATTTTCAGTACCTCGAGGGAGTTTGAAAATGACTAATTGACGTTTTTTCCCTGCTTTAAATCATTATTGTATTTCGGACTTAGAAATGTGTGGCTAAGTCAGCTAGTCATCAAGTAAGGAATTAGTCTCCCTAGTGCCAACAGTAAATTCTCCAGTTCGCTCAGAACAAGCTCCTCAATATTTAACCACGCCAATTTTAAGCAGGCGGATTCTTTGCCTATGTTGTTTTCTCAGGAGGACATAAACCTTCCTTGTCAAAATATGTGTGTTACAACGGACAGTCAGCTGCCTCCCTTCTAATGATGAACTTTTTCGCATTGCATAAGACAACGACTGCTGTTGTCATGCATCCATTAAAACACCAACCACAAAACCAGGTATAGAAAAGGGTGGCTGGCTGGGAGTAGCAGACCTTCAAAGAACTTTTTTGTTGTGATGTTTTTTCCTCTCTGGAGTGTTGGATGCATAATATTTTCAGGTAACCTCAACTACTCTGTGATATTTAATCACCTCCACTGCCTCCCAGTAATCACTTTTATTGTATTATGCTAGTCAGCATATTCTGTGCACTTTAATATACATGAGGTTGAGGGAGGAATATTTTTTCACGGAGGGCTTTATGGAAAATTTTTCATTTATTGATTTCTGTTAAAAAATGTTATTCTTAGAAAATCGATGAAAATGATTGCTGTTGCCATATTTGCTCAAACAAACAAATAATACAGTATAATGACAACGCTATCTCTCATTTCCACATTTCACCTGGAGAAGGAAACCATTTGATCTGGAAAGCCTGTGTACTACATCAGTCCGCAGGAATATCTTTTATTCATGTGTATTAAAAAAATATGCAAAGAGTTTGTACAAGTTGGATAGGCAAGAAAAAACAACAAAAAAAAAAGTTTGAAAAAAATAGAACAAACTTATCCAAACAAGCACAGCAGATTTGGGACTTCTGGGGCCAAACTGTTAGAGGAAGCCTTGCTTCATTCTTTGGAAATATGCTGGGAATCTTGTATGTGTAATTTCTCGCATATAAATTTCTGCATTCCAAACAAAGCTTTTCATGGAAAAACTATGTGATAGAGAGAGCCTCACACAGCTGATGATTGCAAATCATCAGTTGTTCTTGATGTTTATCTATTAAAAATGATGGAAAAAAGGAATAAGGGAACTTATAAATTCCAGTCAGGTAACTCCTCTAGCTTCCTATAGTACATGTTTATTCCAAGGTTTGTGAACACAGGAATTGCTCATTCAAAACTATGCTTGCAAAATGAAAAATCACAATCAAAATGTGATTGTTGTAAAAACAAGGACCTGCTGGCATGAAACACATTTTCTTGTCTGAGAATGTACATGTCTCATGATACATTGCATCACACAGCAACTAGCTCAACATGCCGGCATTATGTGGCCATCAATTAAGAAGGATTCTTGGCATGAATGATGTTCTGCCTGAGGCCAGGTCATTGTGTGATGTAGAAGATAGGAGCTTCAGGGCACAGGTGGTTCTGATCCTCTGTTATATATAAACTGAATGAGCTGATCATTACAGGAACCCTGTGAGCCAGAACACTGTTATCATCTCCATTTTACATATGGGGATTGAGGTGCAGTCAAAAGTTGTTTTTATATTCACTAAGAAAAGCCTAGGGTCTGATTTTTTTGAGAGGGCTTAAAATTTTACACAATTTTACACATTCCCAGAACAATTCTCATTGACTTTGCTTACCTGTAGCTACTGTGAAATCAACAGATCAGAATTACCAGCTAGCCTATGTGAGGTATCAACAGAGTGTTACAATAGTAATACAACCCTTATCACAAATTACAGATGAAGAAATAAGTTTCTTTTCTCCTTTGCGGGGTGTGGGGGGGAGTCTTCTATTTTTAAACAGTAGAATGATTTTGATTCATCTTTTAACTAACCAAAAGCAACATCTTGACATTTTTAATGGGCTAATTATACACTGATGGTCATCTAGAAATGTTCTCATTTTCAGGTCTTTATGTCATGACAACTCTAAGAGTTATCAACTGGAAAATTGGCATGCAAACACAGAATTTCAATCAGTAAAATGCTGCAGAACTGGATTTGACTATCCTGAGGTTCAGTCTTTGGTGTAAAGCGAGATAATATTTTTGATTCTCTAGATCTAGGCCCCAGTCAGTGTCCTGATAATTTCTGCAAAAGTGAAAACCTTTGCTAATATATTAAAATGCACAAACTGAGCTCTGAGAAGCTGAGATTAACAGTAGTTTACAAAGATTTGCCTTTGTTTCAGTCTCAGTTTGTGTGAGTTTACAATACCTGCATATTGGTCTGAGTTTCTGGTTCAAAACCTTGAAGATGACGAGAGTGCTCCTCTTAACTGCAACGTGGTGCTCGCAGCTTAGTGGCATGTGTCACTCATGCATAAAACCAGTCCCGACAAACAGTATTGCTTTAACTCTTTTCACAGTGCTCTTCTCATGAAGTATTGTATCAGTGAGGTCCTTCTGGCTTGATGTCTTGCCTGTTAGTGTGTTGCAAAGATGACTCTAAAGAAGTGCAAAGGCAGCTGCTATCCCAGACTCCTGCTTTGATGAGTGAGTGATGGGTTTCCTGGCGTCCTAATACCTGTATGGTCTTACCCGGAATATCCCTGCCTGATCTGCTACCACATCTTCACCATCTTTAGCCTGAAAAATGAATTTTCAGATATGTCTATCTGCATCTATGTGATGCACACATATATTCACTCATGTTTCTGTATCAATGCACCACCTCAGGTAGCAACCTTCTCCCAAGGCCTGTGAGAAACAGCTGTTTCACACTTTGCTGTAGCACGTACAGAAGCTAGTGTGAGGTTCCTGAATGTTCTAAATGACCTGTTCCCTTGAACCTTCTTGAATTGCATCTGCCAGCGTGCAGCACTGTCCCACAGTAGCCCATGACCCATTCAGGTAGTGCCATGGAGCTTGACAGCCTGAGTGCTTGATGAACACTACAAAACACGGTGCTTCCTCCAAAGGTGAGCCAGGACACAAGAGAAGAAACATAGGCCTAGTGAGTTTCTACAGCAAATGTGAGGCTCTCATGACCGTCCTGTCTGGTTGTCTCTCAGAAGTGTGATCTGTGACTTACCAGTGTTCACGACCTTCGGCTCACACAAACACCCATGGGCCAGCAAACTCCATGGATCACAGGGCACTAGTGCAGCCTGCTGTAAGGAGTTTCATCACGTGGCATCCTTCTCAGAAGCAGCCAAGAGAAATTTGGGAGAAGAGAGAATGGGTTGGGAAGAAGCCAAGAAAACCTCAGCAATAAGGAATAAAGGAGGATTGTACAGATTAGGAGGGAGAATAAGGAAGTAAGGACATGAGAGGTGGGCAGTGAAGCCCTTCACTTCTGCATTTTGCTGGAACCCTTTTTTCTCTGATACTAACTGCCTGTCTCCATAGGGTGTGGTGGTAGGGTCACTCTAACAGAAGAAACAAAATAAGAAATACTGCAAAATATCATTAAATCACTGTTCATCATATAATGTAGATTACAGTAGCCAGAGGTGAAATGTTGATGCGGTTGTTTTGAAAGAAAACTTTTTTCATCCACAATGCTTAACAGGGACTTTTATAGTATTGCTCCAGTTAAGTCACCTCAAACATTCTAGCTCTCCTTTGATCACATTATGAAACCACCCCTTGGGTTGGCATCACTCAGCAAAACCAACCTCCCCCATGAGCTGATGCTCAGAGTGTAGTGGAAGTGAGGAGCAGCATGTGCACATCTGTGAAGGGGGCAAATAAGACGTGCTGCCAGAGCCTTTGAGGCGCCTGTGCTATTCCTGCCGAGAGCACACTTGCCCCTAACAACGTCCTGACTCTCACACACATTAAAATTCACCCACAACTTTGAGAAGGGAAAAAAAGGAACAGAAAAAGTAATCTAATACAGTCCGATATTCTTTTTCATGTTACATTATCCTGCCAACAGACACCATCAATCACAGTTTTTAAGAAGCATGGTGACATTCTAAATGGTCTATGAATATTACTTTAAAATTGAGACTAATTCCTTGGATGAATTTTAACTTTACTTTCCCCCACCCTCATTTTTCCTTTTAGAGAGCTCTTTCTCCTTCTTCCCCCTCTCTCTCTTTCTCAGGATTTCCATGGCCACTGACATCTCAGACTGTCATAATTAAATTAGTTAAATAGTAGGTATAAGCAGTAGAAGAAAGTTTCTGTATGGTATTTTAAAGCTTTTTAAAAGCATTTTAGGCTGAATGAGGAATATAAGTGACAGCAAATTACCTGGTAATATTTGTAACTGTGTTTTAGTATTTTTGAACCAGCAATTTACATAGTGCTTCTGAACACCAGATTTTACTTGAACTGTTTGAGTATGCCATATGTCTAATAAAGGCCCTCCACTTCAGAAAAACTCCAAACCCAATACGTGCAGCATTCACCTTCTCCATTTCAAATATTTACCACGACACCTTGCACCCAGTTCTCTATTTGTGTTGGCTCATTACACAGAAGTGAATGACCAGTGAGCTATTCATTAATGACCTCCAAATTATCAGCTTCTTTGACAGCCTCACACAGGATACAGCAGCCTGGGGAGAACTCCATTAAGCCAATATTGTCTACTGACAATAGCTCCAAAGAAGCATCCAGGACCTGAGCTTAAATGAAGTCCATGCCGTTCTGATCTGTCATCTTCCCCACAGCCTTCCCCACAGCTACCAGATCTCTTTGTGGAAGTATCTCACATACTCTTATGACTTGAGGACTGTGCGGAAGGTGATTGTAACTTATAATCTGTTTTTTTGAGGCCTGATGGACCAATAGCAAATGATTTTGCTTATGCAGAGTTTTCACCAGTTTGTCTTTGAATCCTGAGATCCTTCTTTTCTGCTTCCCTTCTTTCTGTTTGTATTTGTCTCTTGTCTGCCTCTTAGACTATAAAAAAAAGAAGCATATCTAGCTTTTGTAAGTTCTGTCAAGAATCTCCTGAATCTCCACAAATTAATCTTAGAGAGAGATTTGTCTCTCTGCATGTAAGTACGTATGTGCACGATAAATATACTGGCTTACAGATGTGATTTTAAGAAAGATGCAATATTTCAAAACATATTTTTTGATTTTGAATGCCTTGAGGTTAATTACTGACTGAATAGGCTCTCACATGAGCAAGGAATGACTGGATAGAGTTTGCAAGTTGTGTTTGAGGAGCTACAAATTGTTTGAACCAAATAGGATCTTGCTGAACATGTAGCCTAATGGCTGCATTGGGTTCTAAGGACAGATATATAGGAGGAATTTTCTTCTTTTGACACTGAGAAAATGTAGAACTATATTATGAATGTTCCTGCAAGCCTCATCAGGGAGGATTTTACAATATTTGCAGTCTCCCAGTGTGAGTAGTAAGCTAACCTATTTCAGAATTTCGTGCTTTAGTGTTCTGCAGTGTGGTCCAAATTTCTCTGGTCTGGCAGGCTGCCAAGTTGGACAGTTTTTCAGATCAGATCTTGGTAGCTACATGCTTCTATAGTAGTTCCATTTTGCCCCACTGTCACTCCCCTTTGAATGTGAAGTCACTACTGTTGATGGAGGGGAGGATTTTGTCCTACAAAAGTCAATGCACAGTCCAGGCACTTACATGTATGTTTTGCAGGCAAATGTCTAAAATATCCTATCCTTCCCTATCAGTACTCTACATTCAAAGGCGCCTGTCTTTGCTAAATATAAATACATGGAATCACAGAATAACAGAAAGGCTGGATCTCTGGAAATCATCTAGTCCAACCTCCCCGCTCAGCAGGGTCACCAAGAGCATGTTAAGACAGGGTTGCGTCCAGGCGGGCCTTGAAGATCTCCAGAGAAGGAGACTCCACAACCTCTCTGGGCAACCTGTTCCAGAGCTCTGTCACTCTCATAGTAAAGAAGCTTTTCCTCATATTCAAATGGAACTTACTGTGTTTCAGTTTGTGCCCATTGCCTCTTGTCTTGTCACTTGACAACACTGAAAAGAGTCTGGCCTCAACCCGTTGACACCCTCCCTTAATGTATTTATAGATTATATTATATTATAGATAGATATTCTCTTCTCCAGGCGGAACAGGCCTTGCAGCCTTTCCTCATAGGGGAAATGCTCCAGTCCTCTAATCATCTTTGTAGCTGTACGCTGGAATCTCTTCAGTAGCTCCATGTCTCTCTTGTACTGGGGAGCCCAGAACTGGACACAGTACTCGAGATGAGGCCTCCCCAGGGCTGAGTAGAGGGGCAGGATCACCTCCCTTGACCTACTGGCAACACTCTTCCTAAGGCATCCCAGGAGACCATTAACCTTCTTGGCCATAAGGGCACACTACTGGCTCACGGTCAACTTATTGTCCACCAAAACTCACGGATTCTTCTGTGTAGAGCTGATTCCAGCAAGTTACCCCCTAGCACATAGTGGTACCTAGGCTTATTTTTCCCTAGATGCAGGACCCTGCACTTGCTTTTGTTGAACTTCATGAAGTTCCTTTCTACCAAATTCTCCAGCCTGTCCAGATCTCTCTGAATGGCAGCACAGCCTTCTGGTATCAACCACTCCTCTCGGTCTAGTACGGTCAAAGGGTACTCTGTCCCTTTATCTAGGTCACTGATGAATAAATTGAACAACGCTGGACCCAATATTGAGCTCTGGGAGACACCACAAGCTACAGGCCTCCAACTAGACCGCACCATTGACCACAACCCTCTGCACTTCCTGAACTTACCTATGAGGAGTTATGTTATGGAAGACAGTGTCGAAAGCCTTACTGAAATACATTTTGTATGACTGTGCTCTCAGATATCAACCATTTGAGGCTGGTGGAGAGGTAGCCATTTGTTAAGACTCAATCTTGAGGTAACTTTTGTAGCCTGCGGTTAGACATTTTAAGATGGGGATTTTAATTTTATAAATGCTTCTTTGAAAACAATACAAACTATATTATTTCAGGGCCTCAGTCCTGCAATAATTATTTCTACTGCCTTAAGTACAGAATAAAATTTTTATTTGTAGGTCAGAGTACATAATTAGAGAGTACATGATCCTTCTGGCCTTCACTGTCCCTTAAGAGGGTGTAAACTGGCATAGATCCACTGAAAGCAGTGAAATGTTATTATTATTTACCTAATAGCTAAGCTGTGAAGTCCCAAGTGAAACTGAAATCCAGCTTTATTATACTCTTAGTGCCATGAGGCAGTTGCTCTCTGAAGAATTGCCCTGTTGAAATATATGAGAAAAAAAAATCGGAGGAATAGACAGATGTAGAAGATGAAAGAAACTTTCTCAAGGGATGCCTAGATTTTCTGATGCCTGATGTAGAGTCTTAGTCTCTGGGTAATGCTGCTTCTTCGGTGACTGTTCACCACTTTTCACCAGTGTAGGATCTGATCTTGTGAATCTCATTTCTATTTATTGTCTCTGCTTATACTGATGCTGAGTAACATTGGTTCTCGTAGAAGTTGGGAGGGGCAAAGGGAACTGAGTGTCTGGTCAGGACACTAAGATCAAAGTGTAATTCAGGCTGGAAGGGACCTCAGGAGGTTGCCCTGGGGTAAATGGGGACAGGTTTTTTCACATACTTAACTACTAGTGCATTGTGTCATTTATCATTTATTTCACTGGGTGGTATTTGTGGGCAGGAATACAGCCTACCTGCACTGTCTTCCCACATCTAAGGTACAGTTCAGAGCAGCAGAGAAGTGTGAGATTTGGATGAACTAGCCATAGAACCAGGGGAGGTATGGCGGTAGCCATCTGCGGTTGCACTGAGAGGCAGAACTTCATAGCTCAGGTGAAACGTGAAGATAGTGCGACCATGCTGCTTTCAGATCCCGAGAAAATATCCCTGAATCTTATCCCTAAGATTATACCAGCCCATTTTATGGCTGTCTCTGGGCTCTGCTCCACTGTGCAGTATGGTGCTTTTTTATACAGTTCACCCAAATGGCAGGAATCAGGAATACAAGAAACCCTAACAGATGAGTGCCTACTCAAAGGTGACTCAATGTATATATAAGTTGGAAAGACTAAAAAAATCTTATGCCTAGATTGAGTGCAGAAAATCTTGAACCCAGAACACTCAGAAACATTATCTCAAAGCCCTGTCCCAAATCTTGCGATTAAAAGTTTGAATCTCTCCAGAGAGCTCTTCCACTTCACAGAATAGCCCTTCAGCATGGACATGAGGCTGAATAAAACTTTTGAATCATCTAGAAACACTACTAAGCAAACTAATTGTGCAATGTTGTGTGTCCATGTAAATGATCATAGATTTGCTTGAACAATCAAGGAACTGAAAAATCAGTTGACGGCGCAGATTTTAGACTCTGTCTCCTTGAAACATAAATTAACTGTAGATCAAGGAACAATGTTGAAATCTCTTAGTTCCAAAATTAGCTTTCAGGAATATATGATTATGCCAAAAACATTAGCCGTGGTGGGCATTACTTAGCCCATACTGTAAATGAAATATATGCAAGTGTACCAGATAGCTGTAAAATATAGAAACATGCAGACAAGATTAGTATTAATGAGAGGTCCAACCTTTTAATTCTTTATTTCTCTAGTTAACCACTCTGTGCATTAATGACAATGGAATATTTTATGAGTCATCTTCTACTATCTATGTTCGCTTAATGCACTCATCATTCTTTCATCTAAAGGTAATTGTTTTCATACGCAT
Source organism: Rhea pennata (assembly GCF_028389875.1). Lineage (NCBI taxonomy): Eukaryota > Metazoa > Chordata > Aves > Rheiformes > Rheidae > Rhea > Rhea pennata. The sequence goes on from NC_084667.1 coordinate 55,589,174, forward strand.
ATGGTTTGGTGAATGTTGAAATAGCAGTCAAGCAACACTGATCTCCCCCTCCTTGGTCTTATTCCCCTTCATGAGATTAAAAAATGGAAACTCAAATGCTCTTTCAGGACAAATCCAAAGGATTACATTTTCTGACAGCTTGCATTGCATTACTTGCATACCAGGAAGCCATTGCAGCCTGTGGAGGTGGCTAATGTGGGACAGCCTGTGTGTTAGGTCTAGAGTTGCTCTTTCCTATCCTTTTGCGAGGATAGGAATGGGGCTTGGCATCCTTCCTCTCAGAAGAGGGAGAGGCTTTTTTAGAGCTCAAGGTGGAATAGTAGTCAGTGACTTTGCTAGACTGAATTCAATATCCTTTCCCCCATCCTTGCCTTCCTCCTCTCCGGGCTCGCACATTGACTTGCTTTAGTTGGTCTCCAGCATCCCTATGCTGTGTCTGGAATTTGCCTTGCTGTCTCTGTCCCCAGCCTTGAGGGACAATACTCTTTTTTTTTTTTTTTTTTAGATGTTCTTTAAATCCTGATTTCAGTCCTCTCTTCCACTGATTCTATTTTTAGGTGGCATGAAAACAGGTAGAGCAATTTTCACAGATTTTGGATGGCTTTTGCTCTCTGCTGCATTTGGAAAGAGTTGGAAGTGCTCTGGACTTCTGCTAATATTAGCTCCAGAAAGGCTCTTAGGGCAGAAATGTAACTCAGCAGCAATGTAACTAGACAGCAATGCTCAGTAAACTTCAAATTAAGAGTCTAAATGCTTTTTTGTTGTGAGTTTATCAAGGCCCTCCTATGCTTCATGAAAATAAGTTAAAGCACGCTGGGCATAAGAAATAAAGGATGGTATGATTGCTGGGTATCACTGGCTGATAATAGAGCTGTTAACTGTAGCACTGGTTTCTGGTTCTGGCCAATTGAGCAATGCCCTGCAAGTGCTTCGTAATAGCACTTCTAGCAGTTTGTCCTACTTTTGAGGTTAACGACCAGTGAGATGATAGGAAGTGATAAAAGTACAAGTATGTAAGAACACCAGCACCGAATATCCTTCCTTTACCAGACTGTGTGCAGCTCTCCTCATACCTTTCCCACAGACCTCTTGAGAAGAGTTTGTTATGCAAACCTGCAAGATGTGGTTCACACGGTAATGGATAGAGTCAGTTAAACTTCAGGGTGTCTCTTCGTCTTGCAGTTAGTTACAAGGCAAACTTTTTTGTTTTCATAGCGCAGCATAGAGATAAAAATAACAGATTGAAGTGCAGCAGGAAAGAAAAAAAGGAGAAATTGCAGAAATAAAATTGTTATTCATAGAAGAAATGCTTTCAGTTATCACTGTCCAACTTTTGCATGCATGAACCAACCAAAAAAAAAAAAAAAATTAACCTTCAGAATTAGGAAGAACTTGAGGTTTGAAATGTACCGGTAATATTCCCTTAAAGCATGTAGGAAAGACCATTCAATGACCTTTTCCTAGGACATACAGCTAACAGTGCACAGGTCTTAGAGCATTGCAAGGGAAAGGAAGGAAAAAGAAGAGAAAAGGGCAAAAGAAAAGAAAGGAAAGAAAGAAGAAAGAAAAAAAAAGAATGAAACAAAGAACAAGAGAGAAAGAGAAAATATGAAAAAAAAGGAGAGAGAGAATCTGAATTAGGTGTGTTATATTTAAAGTCCCACTGAATAAATATGCGTAGTGTATTTACTACAATATATTATAAAATATGTTTCTCGAAAATGAAGAACTAAGTTAAGTTCCAGAAGCAGGGAAGCAAAAATGTCTGGGCAGGTGCATACCAGACAAAATTTGCAATGACTTCCACAAGAAAATTATCAAGCACTGTCTGCTTTGTGCACATATTGTAGTTGTTTTGCACTTATTTGAGCATGTTGTGAGGTACAGGATAGTACCTTCACTCAGTGAAGAAGTTCATAATGGGTTCCAAAGTGTGGAAGTATATAAAAAGATAAACAACAGTGCACTGTGGCCAGGAACTGATCATAAAAATAGACAGTAGCATGCCAGGAGGCATTATTTGGATAATGCAGTATGGTTCTGAGACACTACTATAATGCAAGCACAATATACACAGTCTCACAAGGAAATCAGAACATGCTTATTAATTTCTCCAAGCTACTACAGTTATGCAAGTCTACTTGCCAGCTACTTTGCTGTGTTACTTATCTTATGTTCCAGAGAGTGAAACATTAAATCCTCCTGGTAGGCCTCTACCAGCTCGTATAACAAAAGCATTTTCAGGATTGTCAAAGGAAAAAGTGAAAATTGTTCCAAATTCCAACAACCTAAAGAAATTTATGTTGGTCATACACCTGGTGCTTCTCTGGCTGTTGAACTTAAACTCTGCCATGGGGATGAGACTGTTAAAATGTGAAGTATTTTCCATGTCTATATTATCAGTTTTACTAGGGTTAGAAATTTATAGAGGCTTCATGACCTATAATGGCAACTAAAAAAAAAAAAAAAAAAAACAAAAATTTTTATTCAAACTCATGGTGGAGACCTCTTAAAGATAGAGTTAAAAACATATTTATTTTCCACTACTGGAAATTATCTTCTTAGGTTGCTAATTTGTTGGATCTATTTACCAAATTAGAATTTTTTCCTTGAATAGTAAATGTCCTTTCACTGAGAAAATAGTTCTATGTAGTATTGCTAGTTATGCCTTTATCTTTGAAATAAATGTTTCCACTTACTGAGAAAGAAAGAAAAAATGAAATGAAGGAAGGAAGGAAGGAAGAGAATTCTAGTTTCTGTTCCAAAGTAAATAATCAATCTTTTCCCTGTAACTTCTTCTCTTCAACGTGTTAGCCAAAGTTTCCAAGTGATGCATTGCATAGTGACATGTCACATGTTGTGTCAGTCATATTGTATTACACATTAGCAGATGTGACTGACAAACTCCAAAGTGACAGCACAATGCAACACATCATCCAGGAAATTAGAAAAAAAGTTTTCCTAAAGAGCGATAAACAGGATGCTTTTGAAGATTCCTCCTAATTGTTCTCTCTTTGCCTGCTAACTGCTGTAAGACTGGTGAGACTTTTGTGAACTATTTGCAGGAAGTACTAGAATTTTATTTAAAACTGAGTGTCTGGGAAGTGGGGAAGTGTGTGAGCATGTGTGTGCATGTGAGATTAGATCTACAAAGCTTTACCAAATAGTATGTTTTCATATACTAAGTTATATTTGAGGCTGGTTTGACATGCACAGACGTGTTGCATGTTCTACAAATTCTTCTTACTTTATCTTTTTACCATTCCACTCAGGACATAATTACAGATAGGTGTGAAATCTCTCTGTCCTAGCTTTAAGCTGTCCAAAAGCTGTTTAGCACGGGAACCCTATGGCCAGGCGGGGTATATTAGCCTGGCCTCATTTTTCTCCGTTATAACTACATGGCCGCACAGCTTTTGCACAGCTGTGAACACAGGCAGACTAAACTTGTAGTTCTATTCTGTTATCTCACTTAAATTCATTTCTATCAGTAAAACTTTGTTCCTATTGTCTCATTTGAAAGACATGCCCAGTTGCATCCTAACATGGATCTGTTAAAGTGATCTAGGTTAGCTTAATTATTTCTAGTAGAAGAGTATTGATTTTTTTCTAAGATAGATCATATTGCCAAAACTGCACTTGCAGACAATTAAATACACTGTTATTCTGCCATCTCTGTGGCAAGTACAGTGTCCCTGTACTAATCTAGCAATGTTCTGAATACTTATATCCTTGCATGAGGCTTTATCTGGATGATGCAGCCCAAGTGATCCAGGAAGTATATTATTAATGAGAAGATGACACCTGTGTCATGAAAAGTCCAAGCAGACAATGATATACCTAAGCAGCAACTGAAGTAGGATGGACACTTTTTCGCTTGATTGAGATATGGATATTATTGACAGAGCTTAAATCTTTAATTTAGCAGGGTTAATTTAAACTGACATATGTGACCTTTAAACAGAAATAAATGGGGTCTTGCATTGGCTGAATGCAATCAGTTAAAAGAACACAGTTTAAGTTGGGGCTTGAACTCACTAGCACATCTCTTATGTAATAAATTACTGTGTAAACTAAACTATAATAACTGTCCATGGACACACATTAGAACATGCTAAATACAAGTGAATCAGATATAGCTTAAAGAAGTTTAACTGTTTTCTAAACTCATTTGAATTCACATGCATCCATATCCAAATACCAACAGTACCTGGCTCGGCTGAGCTCATACACGTTAACATGCTAAGCTGTGTCTACTTAACCATATGTCTGAGCTTTCAAGAGAATACATTTCATGCATGGAGACATGATTTTTATATTTAAGCTATGTAAGCTGTACTAGCAGGGTTTGCTAGGGAGCAATGTAGTAGAACATACTGATTAGAATTTAAGATGGTCACTTTTGAACAAATTTGACAGCCTTGCAGCCTGCTCTTGAGCACTTCTAAAAGATCATAAGGTGCAGACAAAGTGAAATTTTCAGTGAAACTCAGTACATGATATATGTCTGAAGATGGCTTCTACATTGCTTATATGTTCTTTTGAGCCCACAGTTGCTTTGTGTTGGGCCAGCCTTTTGGTCTATAATTTATTTTAGCCACTGGGGTACTATGGGTCTGACAAAACACAAAGGGTTTAGGAAGCAGTAGAAAAGTCTCTGTCGCACTACAGTCCAGCTAGAAAGAAAACATAACGCATGAAAGTTCCTCCTGTTTCGTAGTCATCGTCTGCTCTTTTACTGAGCTCAGGCAATGAGCATAAACATATGAATATATATACATATATGTAGACACACACATACATAGTTAAATCCCAATTCCTAACTTTTTAAATATATATTGTACATAACTGATGGGATACTGAAGGATTAAACCTTACCTTTATCATTCAGTTGCCTGAAACTATTGTTCCTGGATACCCCATCTTTCTCTTCTATGCCCTGCTTAATCTGTGCGCGTATGTGAAAAGCCATTCATTCAATTATTGCTCAAAAGTCATTATTGCTCAGATTTTACCTAGGGAAATTAACATTAACTTCTGTGCTTGCAAACATCTGGCCAAAATGTTAGGTAATAAGTATATTTTATTATGAAAATGTATTGTCCTATGGTTTAGAACAGGAACTGATAACCACTGGAAATGGTTAGCATATGCCTCATAAGCAAGTGAGGTCCTTTATGGCACGCACGTCTGCCTTCCAATGGTGTGTTAAACATAGAGTTTGCACACTTTCTTTATTGTGCTGGATGAAGCCCACACAGGCTAAAGTACCAGTGAAGTCATTAAGGGGTACATGAATTCAGGGGGAAAGAAAAGGACTGAAAAAAAGAAAAGCTGCTTCAGAAGACCTTTCCTTTTAAGTAGTCCGTGTTCCTTGTCAAAAGCTTTTGGATGGATGGCCCGTTCCACAATCTTTTTGTGGGTTTTACATGCAGATTCTGCAGAGAGCAAGGGGATAGGGGAGGGTCAGCACAGCAGGGCCGAAGATGTTAGGATGAATCTAAAGTTCCATTGAAACGTTCTGTCTAAAATAGGATTATTATTTTTTAAAAAAACTACAGAGGGATAGATGGGCATTAAAAAAATACCTACTGCTTCCTTTTTCTTGTGGCTGGCTGCAAAGAACCTAGCACGGCCATGGTTTGAGATGTGACAGATAATTAGTGACTTCAAAATGTTTGCAATATGTATCTAAAAAGTTTGTGTGTTTATCCATACCTCTCTGGCCTAGAAACAGGGCTTACAGACAAGCTTGCTTTTTAGGATATTCCTGCCACTACTTCGTTGTCAGAGCCTGAAATGCTGCAAGAATAAACTCTTGTGTGATGCTTCAGTAATTAGGTTTTTGAATTTTGTTTGGATTTTGGTAATATACATCAGCATAACTCTAATGACGTCAGCTCAGGATCCACCTCATAAAACTCAAAGGGAAGTTAAAATAAATCAGCATCAATGTAGGTCGGTCCTTTTTTTATCTTCAAGGAGGGATCAGTCTAATTTGTGTTTAGTTTGAAATTTAAGCTGCTTGGGCTGTTCATAGAATCAGCCTGAAATAACCCCCCTTGATTCAAGTACCTCACAACTTCAGAAAAGTACTAATCTTTATCAGTGTATATCACCTCAGCCACGTACTTTACCAGATTACTGGAACTGAGCAATAACGCACTGTGACTGTCTCAGTAGAGGTTTGAATTCTGGCAATTCTGTCTCTATTTTTTTCTTTTACTTTGTTAGCTGAACTATTTGGGGTTTTGCCACATACAGTTTCTGCAGTTCAAACAATAATTCATTTAAAAAGAAATACTCTCCTCACCCTATCTTTAACTGTCTATCGAATGCTGTTATTGTGACTTTGTTCTGATTTTGAGGTTCTTTCTTAGTCCTCAGGCTACTGAGCTGTTTGGGAATGCCGCATAGCGGAGATGCTGGGCAACAGAAAAAAGATGAAAATATGAAAGCAATAAAGGCCTGATAGAGAGCAAGGGTTTTCAGATTTGGAATAATATCCTCCACTTAATGCAACTGTTAATTAAAACAACAAAGGACATTTTTCTTCCCTGTCATGTCAACAATGCTGCTGTAAACGTATCTATAGCCCCAAAGCCCAACGTCCCTGAGCGATGAGGAAGAGAGCAAAACTTAGCTTTCTGTACCCAAAGAAGGCTGACAGGTTACAGAACTGGCAGAAAGCCTCCACTTCATTTTTTTCCTGACTCTTCTCCTGTTTGAGGATGTGAATACGGCACTGAGAGATTCAGTGACCACCATGTCATTGAACTTGGATGGAAATCAAGCAAACCCAAGTTTGTCTTGCTTCAATCATTTCTCTCTGGGAATTTGGCTCAGCATCATGCACCTGAGTGATCTTGGGACTGATTTCAAATTTACAGCTATTTTATTATCTATTTTTTTCATAACTTTCCGAAAACTGTCCCATGTTCCAGCTGCCGATGTTCTTGTTCAGTGACAACATAGCTACAAACGTAGGTTACCAGTTTTGCTAAAAAACTCTATCACAAAAAAATATTACCTTCAGTATATTTGATACATAATGGGGTAGAAGTATCATCTGAGTAGAGTTCAATTTAAAGATACATTAAATAGTCTTTAAAAGGAACTAACTCCACCAGGTAGCGCTTCTATAGCATCAGGGAATCCCCATTTGTGGGCTATCCATCTGTTCAATGGATGTGAATGTTCAAGTCAATAATCTCAGAAGACAAAAGCAGGGCTTTGAAAAGAAGTTTATTTTATTGTTTAATCAGTGTGCCAGGCTCAGGTCTGGTTTTACAGTCATGACATCAGAGATGAGTCTGAGCCACTACTGAAAGCCTGAAAGACAAAGTTGAGGGATAGTAAAAAGGAAAGCAGGCTGTCATTTCTGCCATGCCTTCTCTGACCCACCATGTGCTCAGATAAAGATGTGATAGGCTTGTCTGCATTTTGATTCTATTCAGTAGTCATCGTCTCTGAAAATGTGCAAATAAAATAATGAAGGACATGATAAAACAGAGCAGGAAAAATCTCTCTCTATTTAAAGCAGCTGTTTGGGTGCCAGCTGCTTAGTAACAAATACATCTTTAATGAAATCAAACAATCCAGCAGGATTTATTGATTGCTAACAATTGTTTTAAATACAGTCTGGTAGGCTGAGCTGTTTGCATCTTTTTTTGTCCAATTAGTTCAGTTGCTTTGAATTAGAGATACTTTGCTATTATCTTAAAAAAATGCAGCTCACTAGATAGTGTATTATTTCTTCCAGAATAAAGTATGGCAGAGATACATAGAATAAAAGATTTTGATGCCATTCCAGCTGTTTAGGGGAAGGCAGCCTTGTCAAGCTCTTTTACCTTAGCAACTGCAGTTCCAATCTTCCAATCCTGTCTGAGATCTTCAGGGAAGAGGATATGATGTTCTCGCCTTAGAGCCCATTGAATGGTAGAAAGGACACAGACCCCTGTGTTTTTGTGGCACTTCAGGGCCAATTTCTGCAAGAAGGATAAGAGAGTCCCGTGGAAACTTAAATCTTAGGGTTGACCTCTATCTGCCTGTAGTTTTACTTTTGCTAATGTTGAGGGGAAATAAAGCAGCACTATTGCAAGCTGGTGGGCTAGATGGCACAGGAAGTCCTTTCAGCCTCATTTTTTTTTCTGAACTTGTGAAAATCTGCCATTGACTAGAAAACTGAAGAAGTTCTATTCCCAGCCCAAGCTCTGGCTTTTCACAGAACTACGTATCAGTCATATCAGTGCTAGTGGGAAATCCCTAAGCACCTAGCTATTTTCAGTACACCTGCACAGCCATTAAAGTATCCATTAAGGGACTGATCCTGCAGGGCATTTAGCTTCAGCAAAAGCTTCTTTGAGTTCCTTGGAATTTTTAATTTGAAAGGATTGAAAGCTCACAGCCAAACATGTATGTTGGTATGCAGCAGAAGTATGTGAAGTTTACTGTTGCTGATTTCAAGCACTTTTTTCTCTGCTTCAGTGAGCATAAGACATATTGTATTCTAGGCGTTGGACATACCTCACAGAACCACAGTGCCAAGCTGAGATAACCGTTCAGAAACACATGCAGCTAAGAAAACAAATGGAGTAGATAATTGACTAAAAACACTAATGTGTTTTTTGAATGATGTGTTTAGACAAACAAGTTCTGGCATATGATATATTGAAACTAAACGGTAGTTTGAAACTGTAGATGCTTGGCACCCACACAGTGGGGTAATGCTTTCAAAATGCTCACAGATAAATGGCTTTGTTAAGCCTTTTCTCAAATAACTTGCTATCTGCACAAGTAGACCTGTTGTCATTATGGCTATTCAAGTGTATAAGAACTGCTGACACCAAGTGTGCAGAGTGAGACTCATATGTATTTGCACACTAAATGGTTCAGATGAATTACACTAGTTTATCTGAGACTGACAATCCTTTCTGAATGCATCGTGCTTCATTCTGTGTCTCTGTATTACGTTAGGGATTTTGATCGGTACGTGAGGACAGCAGCAGCATGTACAGTACACCAGAGAGCACCCTGACCCATCACGTCACCTGCAAAACTTCGAGTGTCCTTACACTCAAACTCCGGATCTGAACTTTCCATTGTAAGCCCATGTGTTTATCTGTCTGTTCGTTTAATGATAGAACAATTTTTTTGACATAATAGACAAGCTTGTTTCTTTCAGACATTTTACCATAGCAGATAGCATGCTTCTGTTTTGTGTATCTATTCTAAAATGAGTAGTAATCTCTTGCTCACTACTGGTCAGGTGCTGTGGTGGTGGGATGTAATCATTATATATATATATATATATAGTCAAATCAAATAGAGTACACTTCCTATTGCACAGCAGGTCAACCCCAAACCTGTCACCAGCAAAGGGATGTTGGAAGAGTGGGGCACCCTGATATTCCCAGCCTTTGGCCTCTTAACAAAGTTTCAAATCTCTTCCAGCAGAATAGCTGTGGTGTGAAAACAGCTTGGTTATCAGGTGTGGCTTTTGCTTAACAGTTAGCTGACACTGCAAATCAGTAACACCACTAAAACCACCAGCTTAGATCAGGATTTGATAAAAAGCCATTGGCTATTGGTTTTGATATTCTTTTTAAAGGCTATGCAGGGCAGAAAATCATTTATTATAATGTATACTATCAATGAGAAAAGTCTTTTTTGACTCTGCAGGCTCTGATTCACAAGCAGGAATAGCTTTCTTCAGGACAGTTGCAGAGTTTCTCACATTTGGCTCTGCTTACTCTCTTTTTCAGTTATAGTTGCTGTTGAACTGCTGCAGTTCACAGCTAGATATTTTAAGATGTGTCCTTGCATGGGGCTCCACTGTGTGAGTGTGGCAACTGCTATCAGGACAACTGGCATACTGCTGCAGTGCAGTTAGGAACCTCTGAGAGGGCTCGGCAGCCCGGTATGGCTGAAAACCACTGTGACCATCCCGTCTCATTACTGCTCATATATCAGAGCAGAAACAGGAGACTTTTGCAGTTAGCACTTAGCAGAACTGCGTTTTGTATTCTAACAATTTAATTTCAATTGCTGCAAGGCTTGTAAGAATATACACTAGACCATGGTATAACATTCACAGATGTTCTTCTCCATTCAACAGCAGTTACTTTAATAGAGCTTCAGAAATATTGCTATTGCTACAGCAGAGGTCAGAAATGGGAGCTCAGACCTCCTAGTGCCAGATGCTATACAAACACATCGTCATAGACAATCCTTGAGCTCCTGTTCTTATACATTACATAGAATGTTAAGGAGGGAAACAAAGGCAAAAGGAGACTAAATTTCTCTTCAGACACACATGGAAGGGAGGAGACCAAGTCTTTTGAGCCTCAAATCTAGTAGCTCAAGGACATCTCTTAAGATAGTTATAAATTTTCATGGCAGATTTGTATTCAGTTGTTTCCTTATTGCTAATCCCAGGAGATAACCCTGCAGATTACAAGAGCCTTTCTTAAATTCTCCAGAAGAGTAGGAAAATTATTATTATGAAGAAGCATCTGAAAGGAAGCACATAATAAAAGTTAGATTTTCACTATTTTAAAGACTGAATGGTATGATATATCTAATATTTCAAATTCCAGTGACTTCTAAATATGTATTAGTAGCAGTAGCAGGAGACTTACATTTTTTAAAGTAATAGCATTTATATTTCATGACCTAAAGTCTTGAACTACATTTGAGTCCCTGTGGTGCTATGTGTTAGGCATAAACACATTCTTATTCCTCCATGAGCCAAAACCAGAAAATATTTCTTTTCCAGTCTTGCTATCTTTTCAAAACACAACAGAAATAAAAATCTTGGTTGAGTTACAGATAACACATTTTTTACCTCCTTTCATCAGTTAAACATGGAAAATAGCCAGTTTGACTTTATATAAACCAGTTGCATCTTGGTAACACTCAGAAACACACATGGCTTTTGCCTGTCATGAAGAGAATCTAAATAGAGGAAGTAAGTGAAAAATGGGAAAAGGTACATAAAGAGTGGAGTGCCAAGCCAAAATGGCAGGTAGAATTAGTCTGATCAGGTGCATTTCTGTAACATATACAAATCATCTCCTGTTAAAGCCAAAACTCAACTAGATCGGACAAATGGACAAATGCTCCCTAACGTTCCCTTTTTCTCAGAACTGACCCTAAATGATACAGCGGTAACTGGCTCTGATGTAGGTGCCTACACTTTAATCCAATTAATCCAATGCAATGTGACCTGTCTCAGGTGAGTTTAAGAACAGATCTGAAGTTCAGCTGCTTGTCAGAAAGCATGAGGTTGTCCATCCTGGCTTTTTTGGAAATTATTTTTATGCTTTCTGTATCGCTAAAAGATAAACTGAGCTCAAAGTTGCTTGGCTATCAGGCTATAAGTGTTATACCCTGATATATATCAATTACACTCATATTAAGGAAATGGAGATGCTGGCCTGTTCCTTTCATGGAAGACATAGGCAGCGTATGCAACCTTCTGCTTCCCTGGAGCTTGCCTTCAGTGCTTATATGAATAAAAATGGTGAAAAGAGAAGATTCGGGTGGAGAAAGGAAATGCTCAGAAAAGTACCTTTGACACCACTTCCATTGTTGACTGACTGCACAACTGCACAGAGATTTTTATATACAAAAAAATTGAGGGGATAGATTCTAAGCCGAGACAGTTTCACACTCCTTGAGTGTATGACTCAGAGTGAAGCTGTCTTATACTAGAAGTGTTTTTGTCACTTTTAGAATAGATTGGTGGGAAAATCCCTGCTTCAACTTTTCTACACTACTACTTTCTTTTTTTCAGTTTGCAGCCTAAGTCATTTCCCCCAAGCACTTTCATTTCTTCTGTGTTGTCTTTTACATATATCCCCTCCATTTTATCCAGCTTCTTTCTCTTGCTCCTCATTATTACTATTCTTTGTTCACCATTTTTATGTTCTGCTCATCATGGATTTGTTCCAAAGCCAGTGGAAGCAATGGGAGCCTTTCCACAGATTTTGGTGACCTCTGTGTGAAAACTTTTGCTGCTAGTCTTTCTGCTTAACCATGTTATGCCTTACTTAGCTTTCATCTTGCTTTTCTATGTTTTCTCCTCTTTTAGAGTTCTTTTCTGTCATTAGCTGCATTGGGCAAATGAATTAATGAAGTTGACATTCAAAGGCCTCTTTTTCATCTCTGATAGTTTTAAAAAAATAGATCATAAAACCTGGCATGACCAACGCTTTAAATAGAAAATCTTCATACACCCGAGCTTTTTGCCCTGCTTACTTGTATTGTCCAGTTGGCTTCCAAAACCAACGTATAGCATCTTAATGAAAGAATTTGTTCATACTCTGATTTAAAGCAGATAGTAATTAACTGCATTTGAGGGGGTGAAAAACAGGATTGGAAGCATGTATGTGTATATGTGTGGTAGAGGAGGAACCACAGCAACTGGAGACTCAAAGAGAAAATAAGAGTACTCAGCTCCATCCTTTTCTCGTTTTCTATTTTGGAACAAAACATTAGGCAAGAGAAAGAACTTTTTTTTTTTTTTTTTTTTTTTTTTTTGGTTTGTCACCCTTTCCTTGCCTTCTCTTCTTCTTATCTTTATTAATTCCTTAATGTTCCCTTTCCAGTCCACATCACCAGTTTGCCCTATTCCTACATTTTTTCCATTTATCATTTACTTAAACCTACGAACTAGGCAGCACTGTCCCAGGTTGTCTGATTATTCCTGATTCTCCACTGACCATCACTGTATATTTTACTTCTCTTCCACGTGCCCTGTATCAGATCCTTATCTTTCACTTAAATGTCCTTTTAATTTTCATGGGGCGAAATTCTCCCCAAAGCTGGCTGACATGGCAAAAGAAGGTCTTGAGATATAGGAGGATTTAACATATGCGGCCTCAGCATTTATTTCAGCTCACAGACATCAATTACTTTTGGGAGGTTATCAGATTAGGAGGAGTTTGAATGATATCATATTTTCAATCTTGAAAAGGTCTCTTTTCAAAGTAGCAACTTTTTGCCATATCCCATCAGTACAGTGGACACATGGTAGTGGTTCCTGATTTTTATCAGTCCTTGACTATTAAAATGACTTAAATATACTGCTGAGTAATTTCAGGTGAATTGGCTTATAACACACTGTTACAGCTGGAAAGTGACAGAGGATTTAAGTCTTTATATTTTCACTCTTGGTTGTTTTTTTCAACATGTGATATGACCTAGAAAGAGGAACATTTCATTTTGCATATTCAGGCATGTAACAGCTAGTAATAACACCTGCTGTTTGGCATCTGTAAAACCAGATACCATTTATGAAAATCAGATTCAAAAATTTTAACCAAATTCCAATGAAATTTTCTCGTTTTTGTCTACTTAAGAACACCCAGCTTTGTAGATTTACAAGAGTAGAATTCAGTCTGGCTTCAAAACCTTACAACAGAATTAATTGAGACTTTATGAAAAAAAACATAATTTGCAAGCCAGCACATTATTAACATATTAATACTCTGACCCTTTCTCTATGAGGCTCATGAATTCAGATGTGCAACATCTGAATATAGGATGCTGTGACAGAAGTAGAAAAGTGAGGTACTGTAGCTCAATTACACCAATCAAAAGGTTGCTGTGTTCAAAGACAAGGATTAGTGCTAATAATTTCTCTCCAGGGAAGAAAATGCTGGATCCAGGTTCCTTTAGGGCCTGTAGATCTTTGTCAGGATGCAGAAAGGAAGGGATTCCTGTAACTAGGTCATTTCAGCTCCTTTTGTTTGGTAAGAATGCCCTATGAGATAAAAAAAATAGGAGATGCTTTCCTACGTAATCGTTTTATTATCATTGATTACATTTACTAAGGTTATATAGATACATCAGTGTATTGAAATTGTTGAAAACTTTAAACATTCCCCTTGAAACACAACATTTTTCAATATCAGTTCAAAACTCTAAAATTACATTTATTATTATTATATGATAGAATAAAATAATAATTGTAACTATAGTCATTGCATATAATGCATACATATTCATTTATTTTTGAATACATACATACATACTATCTTTAAATTGTCTGTGATGTTGCAGTAGCATAGAGTAACCTAAGCTGGGACAATATGCCTTTGACATACTATTCACATTTGAAATTAGAAATAAATCCAGCTGCAAAGAATTTACAACAAGTGTTTACTTCCCCTTTTCATCATTAAAACAATATTCTTATAATAGACAGGAAAAGTAGAGCATGAGATATGCAAGTAGTACTTGCAGGTCCAGCAGCCTAACAGTTTCTATAGTTTGATGTAACTGATAAGTTTTAAGAGGGCTAATAAAGGGCCAAATCAGAGGAAAGCATCCAAGGCTAGGTAAGCCTCATGGGACTTGTGTCAAAGTCAGCAACGACTGGAGTGCCCCCTCTGAATCCTGCCACAAACCCCAGGAGTGCCACACCTGAGCAGTTCACATCCAAGTATTTTTCCTCATCATCTCCTTAGAGAGCACATCAATCTTGTTGCAGGGGGATGTTTACTGTTTTCCACCGGAAGCTTCCTCTTTGCATAAGGTAAATATTTGAATTAGGAGAAATATGGTGGTATGTAATGGAAAGCAGGAAGGCATTTAGTGGCAGATCTGAGGTACCACTGTTCAGAATCACAGAATCATAGAATCGGTAAGGTTGGAAGGGACCTCTGGAGATCATCTAGTCCAACCTCCCCGCTCAGCAGGGTCACCTAGAGCATATTAGACAGGGTTGCATCCAGGTGGGCCTTGAAGATCTCCAGAGGAGACTCCACAACCTCTCTGGGCAACCTGGTCCAGTGCTCCGACACTCTCACAGGGAAGAAATTCCCCCTCACAGTCAGGCCGAACTTCCTGTGCTTCAATTTCTGCCCATTGCCTCTTGTCCTGTCACATGGGACAACTGAAAAGAGTTTGTCCCCGTCCCCTTGACACCCTCCCTTCACGCACTTGCACACATTGATAAGATCCCCCCTCAGTCTTCTCTTCCCCAGGCTGAAGAGGCCCAGCTCTCACAGCCGTTCCTCATAGGGCAGATGCTCCAGCCCTCTGATCATCCTCGTAGCCCTACGCTGGACTCTCTCCAGTAGCTCCATGTTTCTCTTACACTGGGGAGCCCAGAACTGGACCAGTACTCAAGATGAGGCCTCCCCAGGGCTGAGTAGAGGGCAGGATCACCTCGCTTGACCTATTGACAACACTCTTCTTAATGTCCCCTCATCCAGGTCATTGATGAAGAAGTTGAACAGGATGGGACCCAGGACTGAGCCCTGGGGGACGCCACTAGCCACAGGCCTCCAACTGGACTCCACACCACTGATGACGACCCTCTGAGCTCTGCCTTTCAGCCAGTTCTCAATCCACCTCACTGTCCACTTGTCTAACCCACCCTTCCTGAGCTTATCTGGGACGATGTTATGGGAGACAGTGTCAAAAGCCTTGCTGAAGTCAAGGTACACAACAAATTTAGCCAATTTATATTCTGCTATATATATTCTGCTATATATATATTATATTTATATTTAGCCAATTTATATTCTGATATATACTGAGGTATTATCAACATTTGTCTTAAATTTATTTGAAAATTCTAGGATAGAAATTTGTTCCTGATAAGCCAATGGCAAGGCTCCATTCTCGTGTTGTTAAGATCTTTCTCTGATAAAGTGTTATTGGAAGGGGAGAGCGTGGCAGATTCCTGTGTGTTTGCACTTGTGTGTCCCTGATTGTTCTTAAATTTCTTTTATTTAGGGCTAGGTCAGATTCAAAACTTGCCACAAGTGAATAATTCAATTCTTAAGTTTACTCCTATTGAATAACTTTGAATTCTTCAAATGAATAAAGATGCCTTTATGACTTTGAAAGATGTTGCCAAAATATATGCTGTATTATTTCCACATTTACTACATGAAATTGTTTGGGGACAAATTTTTGCATACTAGTATATGTGTAAAGGTAAAATATATAAATCAAACAAAACATACTGTGTATATTGTGTTTCTTTCCAGTTATTACATGAATATGTTATTAACGTGCTTACGTTTCTGTAGAGGTTTCAGTTTTCATGTCTTTTCTGCATACTTCTTGTAAACTTGTCTTTATGAAGTTTCTAGCACCAAAATAAACTATGTCACTTTGAAATGTTTTTATGGGAATTAAAGCCATAAAAAATAGGTCTTTGAGGTGCTGGATTTAAATGACTTGCTTTCTGAGTGTGGGATTTTTCTCTCATTCAATCTAGGTTAGTGCTGATAAAAAAGGTAGAAATTAAAATGATTTTTTTAAAGTCAGAATTTTAGTTTATTCTCTTATCCAAAACTAACAAAATCAATTCTTCAAAATTTTATACAAAGCCAACCTTAATTATTTTTGTGTTTAATCCTTCTGTTTTGATGAAATCAAATTTCTTTGTTCCCATTGTAAATTATTTTTATTAGAAGACAATAGTAGTTCTGAAATGATAACTCAAATATTATTTTCTGAAGATATCAAAATGGAATTTTCCAATTTTATTGTATCATTCCATTTTTTCTAAAGGAAGGATCTTCACAGCTGACATATTTCCAGGATTTTTTTTTTCCTATACAAATTCTCACTTCCTATAAGAAAAATGTATTATCAAATAATTTTCAGCCAGTTATAACAATGTTTTAGCATGTCTTATACTATTGTGTTAGTGTTAATAACCATCAATGAGAGAGAGAGAATATTCAAGTAACACTAGTTGCTCATATGAGGAAAGGAATGTAAATACTTGAAAAAAGTGTGATAACTGTTTACAACGTTTTTTGTGTCTTTTTATACTTTCAGTGGAACATCATAAGATTTTGTTCTATTTTAGAGCTTTGTACCTCAGTTTTCAGAAGGGCAAACTTTATTTTTATGTTAGCTGATACAAATCTCATAGTTCAAGTATTTATTAGTATACTAAGAGTTCTAAATCTCTGACTTTTTACCTACTCCAGCTGCTCAGAATAGCAGATTACAGGCAAAAGCATTGTATGGATTTGAGTAGCTAGAATTAAATCTGATTTTGGTCTTGGGCTTTAGTTAAGTATGAGCAGAGTATTGGGTCTGGATTGCCTTCCAGGAGGCAACTCTCTCATTAAATTCTGGTATGAATGGCAGCAAGGTGCAGACTTGCTCAAATCACTATACTGTTATTATTAAACTTAAAGAAAATAAAAATAAAATAAGATAAGATAAAATACAATGTCATATTTTGCAATAGAGCATATTCACTTTAACAATTTTAAATTTCTCAGAAAATAAGTGTAAATTCTAGATGGCTGTTAGACTTAATAGTAGGTTTCTTTTGATTCTGTATTACCTTTACATAAGTTATTGTACTTATTAGCTATTAGTCATCTAGTAGTTTTTTTGGTCACTTTCAGGGCAGAGCTTTAATTTCCAATCTTTTCAACTAACATTCATCTGATGATGTGTGGCCATCTATAAAGTATTTTTGAGTTAATCAATGTGATCTAATCGTATAATAAACAGAAAGAACCAGATATTTTTCTAAGCAGTATATCTCATTCAAAAGAAGATGTCCAAAATAGGTCTGACAAATTATGCTCTAAAAGTTCTTCTCTCTCTACTGATAATAAATAGACTGTAAACTGACTCATTCGGAGATAAGCATCTGTTCTGTACTTGCCTGAAGTTAGGTGAGATGAATCCAGCACTCTTTGTCTACCTACAGGAATTTTAATTTCTTTTTTTACTTATGACAAATGTGCTGACATATCCTTCTCTACTTTAAGTATATTTAAGAAACTGAGTGATGTCTCTCTAGGTCTGTCAAAAGGTATTAATAGACATCAGCAGAGGGGAATGGTTTATGTTTAGTTTCATCAGCACAAATTCCTTTTATGTTTGAAGTAGTCTGAGTGTTTCTGTTGAGGGCTACACAACGAGGTCACGAAAAGGGGAGAAAGCAAACCCTGAATCCATTTCCCCTTGTGCAACTTGAATAGGGTGTGAAATTGTGCTAATGTAATTCCAATAAAATCAATCATTTTTACTATTCTCAACCTAAGAAATAATTTTACCATTTGCTTCCATATAACACTGCATTTTTCAACTTATTACCAGCAGTGTGAAAAAGACAGAGATGTAAACTTATCAAAGACTAACCAAGACAGGATATCTCTGATCCTTTGATTCCCTTAGGGGAACTCCTTCCACTTTATGCTGTGCAAGCTAGTTATTTTCTCAAGCTCTCTGGAGGCTTCTGAAATTTATTTCCAAGGGAGTCTATTCATAATAGGTTGCTTTTTTTATACTGCTTTGCATTTATTTATAAAGTAAAATTAATATATTTTTAAATCTTATGTGCATGAGATATTACTTTTTCCCCTTAATTCTCCCCGACTCCAGGATAACCTCTTACAAGGGGTGAAAGATGCACTCATTTCACAATTTTCTCTTTTTTCTGATGAAGGATAAATGGGTGGTGACTCATTTAGCAGCAAATTCAATTAAAAAATGTTCTAATTTCTGCAGTTTATAACCATACCTCCATCTCAAAGGAAATCTTGTTCCAGGAGAGCCTTTTCCAGATATTAAATCTATAGAAGCATAGTTTTCATGTACACTAACTCTTATTGATTAAGAAAATTTGCAGAGCCAGATAGTAACACATCAATGGCTAAGCCAATAAAAGCAAATAGCATCGTAACTGATCACATACAAAAGCTGATTCTAAATGGGTGTATATCATATTTGGTTCATTAACCTCAGTGGAGCTAAACAGAATTTACATCAGCCATAGATTTAACTTTAACACGCGAATCTGTTAAAACAAAATAGAAACATATTTATTGAGAGATCAGAGTTTGTAAGAATTTCTTTCATAAGGGCTCAGTGCTTCTGTATGAAGCACTTCTTCCTTTTTTAAAATATTCCTGACATTTCTTGACACTCCAAATTCTTCAGGAGAACAAAAATGCTCTTCCTCTTTTTTATCAGACTTTCTTGGATTTCCCATGAAAGTCTTCATCTTCATTTTGTTCCCCGGTTCTTCTAGTACTTGCGAACATCACTAGGCAAACAGTCCTAGAGACTGAAATATTGTTTTAATACATCAGGGCATAATGACCAGCTATGGTGTGTGTTTCCTCTTCTAAACTGCCATTCCCAAGCCCAACAGCCGCAAAACGACGAGAAAGCACAGCATGAAATCTGGACTACAGGGTATCATATGGAAAACTCCTCTGAGGTTACTATAAGGGAGGCTATTGAGTCTGATGCTTCATTTCTCCTGCCTAGCACCTCTGTGCCTTCAGCCCCTGGTTAGTGTGGAAGCCCAGAGCCTGCCACAAATCTCCTGGCTGCTTCTGATGACAGAAACATCACAGGCACGAGAGGTTTTGAGTTTACCTAACTTGACACATCTTCATTAAAACAGAACCCTCACACTACTGAGCATATAGCCTCGTATTTCTTTCTTTCCTTACCTCCATGTACCACAGAAGCAGGAATCCCACCAGATTAATCCCTCTTACAGTCTTCTCTCCAGAAGCTGTAACTGCTTAAAAGGGTGCTGCCACAGTGTTTTAGTGTTGAATGTAAAACAATTAAATAAATAAGCCAAAAAAAAAAAAAAACCCAACAAAATAAATTAGACTTTGAAATAGAGAAGTAAATCTTAATACTTAGCTGAAACTTTAACAGCTACCAAAACTGTTCAAAAAATAACACTGTGATGGCCTGGAAAAAAATCAAAAGAAATTTCCAAATGTATTATGTGGCACTTCTTGAAAATGTTCTTTATATTTCCTGGCCTTAGTTAAACTATCAGTGAAACAAATGACTTTCTAAATTAGGGGAGACGCAGGTTGTTTTGTAACTAGTTTGCCCAGGAATAAAATAATATATTTATTTTGTTGCTTCACAAGTAGCAAATATTGGGAAAGTATTTCTGTGGTGAGATTCTGTTTTTAATAGTATGCCTCCTGCTTTGTATTTTACACTTCTGATAGCAGTATACATCTTGCATCTGTGTACTGAATATGCATACACATATCAGTGTCAATATATATGATAGTAGTAACATCAGGCCCAGAGAACTTACAGATATGTAATGTGTCACTGGGAAATGTCTGGACACGCATGGTTCATACTAGTGGCCAAGTCATTATGCTAGACACAATTTTTGTTTATTCTTTATATCTGCTCACCTTAAAGAATTAAAAATAGCAGGAGTCACAATTTTATACATTTTCTGCTCCTTATTTATGGGAAATAGAGTCTAAGAATTGTTTAGTTTATCCCTCAGAAAGAAAAAGTTCTCTTCTCTCTCTAAGTTTGTATAAAACTGGGATAAATTAGGTCAAGTCCAGATGCTGTCTTGCTATGGCAGCATAGTAAATTAGGTTAAAAACAGGATAATTGGGTGACAAGGACTACATGGTACTCCTATTAGAGAGCTGCTTATAACCAAACTACTTTGAGATTGCTCGTGTATATTGTACCGTACAATATTTCTGTGCTGAGACTTTATTTGGTGTATGCTAGATGGTATGGAAGGACTCTTCAATATTGTCAGGGAGTATGCTAACAATTAAACAGGCGGTGAAAATGTAGCCATTGTAAGCTAGGTCAGTTTTCCTTCTACATAGGGGAGTAATTCAGAAAAAAAATAGAGGTAGTTCATTTACTTATGAACCCAAGATAACTAACAGAAAGTCAGAATTTTAGGGTATAGAAGGTTACATTTGAGGACATGCCTATGTCCTAGTAAACTTAACAATGAGCCTCCAGCTGGGTAAGGACACTTGTTGCTCTCCTTTCACATTTAATTCCTCTCTATACTTGGCCTCCTGATGGAGTCTGGACCCCTGTATCATCATTATTGAGTTGGTGTCCAGTTAAGCCTACATTAGTAGCTGAAAGGGAGGGAGAAAGTAGAATGCATTCATACAGACAAAAAAGAGAACGCATTCAAGGTAGCACTGAAAGCTAGGTCTAATATAAAGTTTTCACAAAATTCAATTAAGAAAAAGACTTTACTGGCTAAGAAATAAGCTAAAAGACAAAAAGACAACATATTGAAAGAGAAAGAAGACAGAGCATACCAACTAGCACAGCTATTGCGCCACACTACTCTTGGATAGACTCTATCATGATGAGAACAGAATTGGACCAGAGGTCCAGCTGGATTTGGCTCCTCCTACAAATCAACTAGTGAGTGCAGCTGCGAGTTATCATGGGAGCTCCCTAATTAGACACACTGGAGAATTTGGTGGCTTCTGGCCATCCTAAGGGCTTCCAGGGCAACAAAGCCAGGGAATGATGACTGAACAGTGACTCCATCATATCCTGAGGTGAAACAACTTGTCAGCTTAAAATGGCCTGAGAGAGCATGGACATGCAGTGGGAGTTGACCAGCTGTCCATAAGCCACTATTTACAGCTAAAGTTATAAGTATTTCTCTGCAAGATTTACCTATGGCACCATCTGCCACCAATGATAAACAGTGCCAGTTTATACATAGGGAAGTACAAGAATTCTTGCTGTAGGCAATGTTAATCTACTTTTGTCTTCTGATTATTTAGTATTATTACTTTCTGTTAAGAGGTGGCACTAGTAGGTGCCTTAGGAATGTGGTGAGGCTATACGGTCTTGTGCCTATGTTGAAACTGATGATAGCTATACAGGAGACCGTGTGCTGCTCTACAGCTGAGAGTGAAGAATACACACTGTGAGCGTGCAAGAGTCCTGGTCGGCTCTACCACCCCTTGTAGTACCTGTGAATCTGTGAAAGATTCGATACTTTATGGTCCAGGAGGGGAAAAGAGCTGACCCGGGACTGAACCTTTTCAATTTCCTTGCCATTTTCATAGCACTGAAGTTCAGATATCTTGATAGAAAATAATATCTCATTTTTCCACAGGAAAAAAACCACAATAGGATAAACTGAAGGTGGAAAGTACATGTAGGCAGATACTGAGAAAAGCAGTTATCTGTAATAAGTTATAACACGTGAACAGTCAGTCTAGAGAACACAGTATGATGAAATGGCACTAGATGGCTAAGGACTAATCATGTCTCTTTCAAAAGATGTTACTTCTCATGCTAGAAAAGTCTTTAACATCATGCTTAGATGTTATTAACTTAGGTGAGCATCAATGAATAACAATAGTTTAAACAGTTTTGCGTTGACTTTGTTTAAGAACTGACCGGACTTACCTGACTGCAATCCTGTGTTCTGACAAGAACTCAGCTTTGGTGAGATAGACCTCAGAAAAATGAGTCACAAGGAAGAAATCCTAAAGGACTTCTCTTATCTTAGATATCTCAAGTAGACCACCGTCAGGGCAGACAGAATGAATCACTGACATAGAGGTTCCTGTTTTTATTTCGCATTTTGTGCCAGTTTGGCCTACCAATGTGCTGACTTGTCCAACACACGTGGGTCATTTTCTATAATGATCATACATTGTCTTTGGGCTGTTACCCCATTTGTTACCCAAATATCATGCAAAACTGCAAGTACATTAAAAGATGCTTATTTTAATTCTGATTTGCTGTAGTTGCAGAAATGGAAGTTCTAGACCCATAATAATAATCCTCCTTCCACTTCAGATTCAGATTTGAACCAGTATGGTAAGTCTTTCCTCCCTGTCCCTGAGTCGTTGTCAAATAGTCTCCCCATCTACAGAAAGAAGTGAGAAACTGTTTGGGGGAGGTCTAGACTGCTATGATAACGTATGGAGTTTTCAAGTCCATAGCTTGCAATTCCCTTTTGTATCGGTAACCCATTTTGGTGTTATCAGCTTACATAGAGGAGGCAGAAGAAGCAGGATGAGGTGGTTGCTTGTTCAGCACAGTCAGTGGTTTCTGTTAGCACTGGTTGCATTGTTACTCATTTGTGACGACAGTGCAAATGGGAATTACAGCCATATCTGGATTTCTCTAGTATCTTGGTAGGCTAATGCTGGGCACTGGAAAGGCCTACGAGGAAGCTGCAGCAGTTGACCGGAATGCAGAACACTGGAAAAGAAAATGTAAACATTTACTCTATAATATGAATTCTATTGGTATTCTGGCTGATATCTACTACAATGCAGAACATGGGTGTGCTAATTCTATTAGGAACAAAGAGAGTCTAAAACATATGTGGTTGAAGTACTTTGTGCAGTCAGGGGAGCAAAGGGATCTCTAGTTCTTTACAGTATTTAGTTTGTATTCAGATTTGGCTGCCTATTACATGCTCAGGTCTTGATTTCTCCTTTTTTTTTTGGGACAAAAATATCTTCAATTCTGTTAAGCCTGGTGAGTATGGAACAATTTGTTCTCTTCTCTGCTTCCTTACGTAATGGAAGAATAGCTCCAGCAGGAATCTTTTATCCTTCATCAGGAATCTTTTATCCTCCATGCCCTTAAGGTACTGAGGAAATAATTCTCCCCCAACACAGAAATTTCCACTCTACCTTTCAGATTCAAGATATCTGGAAATCCTGCCCTGCTAGTAAGCTAGGAAGGATGAGAAAAGATCACTAAAAATTTCCAGTAGGAATATTTGCTAAAAGTATCTTTAATTCGTTGTCTCATGTTTGATACCAACCTGAGATTTTTGAACAAAGGACTCAGTGAGGGATAAAAAGCAATAACCAAAGCCATTCTACTCAAATCAGTTATGAGTGCCAAATCTTTGTCCCCCATATTAAGATCCTGATCAGTCCAAGTACTTGTCTAGATTAAAAGCCAAGAGATTGTCAAATGCACACATTTACCCCCACACACATATACCGTGTATTACTGGATAAAATTACCAGCTAATACACAAAACAGCTATAAAGATCTCGGCTCAGAAGCAACCTGGGAGTTCATGGTTGTCCCTCCACAGCTTGAGCACAGAGACCAGATGTTTGCAGCCTCTGATGTGAGCCAGGGGAAGCTTGGTGGCCCACCCTCTTGCAACAGGGGCGAGATGTCTGAGACAGGGGCCCTGAGAATAAAAAGGAAGAATATGGAATAATTGGCTGTGGGGAATGAGTGGGAAAAACTGCTCAATACTGGGACAAACAGGCCAGTGTTGTTGGAAGTCTTTTAGTGTAAGTCACTTGACTGTGCCTGTTAATGAATAAATAAACTGTTACTTTTCTTTTTAAAGAGTGGCTAGCCAAAACAGAGTATCTAAAAACTACTTAAAATTTAAACTTTAATGAGCTCTTTAAAAGTGTATCTTTATGACACTAAAACTAACATACACATTTTAAAGGAAAAACTTATGATATTCTTTATATTTATGCTGCCACTCATGCTTTGACTCTGATCACTTATCTGGATAATTAAGCAGTATCACTGAGGAACCAGATACCAGAAATCTGATATTAATCCATCCCTCTTAATAGTAGCGCAAAGCCACTGGAGTGGAAAGCAGCCTAGCCTTCTTAATCCCCTTTTACCAACATTTCGGCATCAGCATATATCTCATTTATTTTCAAAAGTGATTCAAGACATACTATCACTGGCTTAAGTCTAATTTGGGCTTTAAATCAAAGTATATTAAGAAACTCAAAAATAGTCAAGATTACCAAGATTTCTTCAGGGAGTGATTCACAATCAGCACATGTCTCTCCGACAGGAGCAGGGGACAGTTAAATGATTGTTATATGTCGGCATCGCTTTAAGGTACAACTCTTTCCTTTGAATTAAAAGGAGAAGGCAGGATTACAGTGGAGACCTTGAGATCCCCCTGCCATTCTTATCAGGTATATGTTAATGATAGTCCAAGCAACTTCTGCAAACATTAATTCACCTGCCAGCAGTGAGGAGTCCAAGGCTATTTTGTTCTCTCTCTTGTCTGTGTGTCTGTGCCTTGTTGTTTCCTTCCGCATTTGTCAGATCATTTTTGCTTTTAATTTTCACACTGCCCTACGGCCCTCATTAGTCAGTGGTGCTCCCATTATCCTCTTGCACGTATTGAGGTGGCTGGACGTGGACCTGGCATG
The DNA here is from genome assembly GCF_028389875.1 of Rhea pennata. NCBI lineage: Eukaryota > Metazoa > Chordata > Aves > Rheiformes > Rheidae > Rhea > Rhea pennata. Next base: position 55,614,136 of record NC_084667.1, read on the forward strand.
CATTTAGCTTGACACTAGCTGCAGCAGAAATAGCAGCGGATAATTGTCGAAATGGGAAAACGACACTCTTCTCTCACCTCCCTTCCCTGCCTCCTCAACTCAGACTGACCTGAACTACGCAATCAGCAAACACCCCAGATCGAGCATCCTACTCAGGTAATGCTTACAAGTGCAAAAGTACTTATGCATTGTCACTCAATGACATACAAGTTTGGGCTCTGCTCTTGACTTGTAGTGCGAGGATGTCCAATTGTCACACCTGTCTGAGGGAACCTTGTCACCTAAGCTGCAGTGTCAGGTGGCTACACATGATGCTAGGCACATTGCTTCCTTATGGCCCATTAGCTACAGACATTGGCATGTTTAAACCATAAATGGAAATTCTGATTTTTGTTTTGGATTTTGAAATTTACTTGACTGCAGTTTGTGCACTGTGCACTGTCTTGTTATTGTGTTAGTTATTATTTATATTCACTTGTGCACATTGACTCTGCAATGCTCTGGGCTAACAGTTGAAAGAGTAAATCCATTAGGACAAAAGCAACAGAAGTCATGTCATTTAGCTATCATCTACTTTAGGCCCAAGATCATGTCTTCTAGGTGCTAAGAGTCCTAAGGAGGACCTGAGAAGACATAAGAGTCCATAAACCTTACTTACTATTTTAAATGTTTTTATTACAGTGAAATTATAGTGAAGGCACGAGAAACTTCATCCACTGTATTTTCATGGCTCTGTTGTCAGCGACTGACACACATTTCAGCCCAGGAACCTTCAGAAAACTGCTGTTTTCCCATGTATATTTTATTAAGCGTTAGTGCCACCAAGCACTATACAGATGGAGAAATCTATCACCTTATAAAATAATTAGCCTGCTATTTCAATGACAAGAAGGAACGGCAGAGTGTAGGCAGCAAACTGAGGTGCTGCCTTTACCTTCCTCTTCATTTTTGTATTTGTATAAAAACAGTAAAATGTTTTTACAGGCTAGGCCAATAGTGCCACAGGAATTGAATTAGAGCATCCTTAATTAATATGTCAGAATATAAGAAATGATGAAAATATGTATAATTAAATTCTTGCACTAAAAACAGGATTATAAAGTGTGACTAAAATAGATCAGCACAGCTTTTTTTGTTGTTCCTTTTATTTTTTTCCCCTATATTTTTTATTTTAATTAAAAATTGTGGGTTCTGATGTCTTTGCACTGTACCATGATTAGCTGTTACATATCTGGGCTAACAGATGGGTCACCCCGAAAATTATACACTATTTGTCAAGATGAAATGAGTTCTCCCAGTTGCATGAGTACAGCATTATTTTAACGCTAATATATGGCAGCAACAGATTGGCACCTTGCTAACCTGCATTGCCAATAAGAGGAAGCTGCTTGAGACAGGTGCTTGAAAGAGCAAATATCTTACATAAATTAAATACCTGTTTTCAACTGCAGGGCTTCAGTTTTCAAAAGCATGAGTAATTCTGAGTATCCCAATGTTCTTGGGCTCTATATCGGATGTTTGTAGAGGGTTTTATTTTCTAATTTTCAGTGTTTATAGAAAACCCAGCTTCATTAAAATGCCTGAACACCTCTTTTCTTCTCCTGATGCACAAGAGAGAAATATAACAACAGGTCACTTTGAATGTTAGGCCTCTCCTTTGTGGCAAATAATCCCACAGAGTGTTTTACAGATATTTTTTACTCAGTTAATCTGGAGAGTTGAATATTCTGTGCTCCCGCATGGAGATGTTCTTTTTGTGTGAGTGCTGTACTTTCTTTAACTTAAGGAAATATATTCTAGAGTGAAAATTATCTTTTGTCCCTTCTTTACTAGTACAACCTAATTCTCAGTCTGTGGTGTCATAGACTAAAACTGATGTAAAAAGACATGAACAATGCAATCAGTTTGTACAAAGCAAACTGGATAGCTTCCTTATAAAAGCTCACTCAGACTGTTGAATAATGCTAAATGTTATTTATTCAATTATTCAGTATATTGATCATTTAATACTCTCTCTTTTCCCCCTTTCATGATTCACCTCAACAAAAGTCATCACCCTACCTCCCACTCCTATTCCTCAGATCCGTAAAATATTTCAGGAACCTGATGCCAAGCTGGGCATCAGCATTATAAAAGGAAACAGCCAGGTGTTTTCAATAGGAAAAGAAAATCCATAAACTACACATAATGAAGGAGAGGTTGTAGGAAATGGAGTTTTCTGTCTGCTCTTGTGCTTTACCAGCATTCAGCTCTTCAAACAGATAGCAAATATTCTATTGGTTAACATTTAACCTAAACTAATAGGTCCAATCTCACATACTCAAATAAATCATAATGTCTTTTCAATTAGTTTGCACTTTCACTTGCTGCTGTCCAGAATAATTAGGAAAACAATTCACATTTCAGGAGGAGATGATATGAAGTGTTATTCCTGTGATAATTACCAAGCTGCAGTTCAGTTTCCCTGGCTCCCACCAGGTCATCAGGGCACAAAAGAGGACACCATGAGAGCATTAATGAGCTCTCATTGAAGATGTTAAAAAGCTTGTATCGATCTGTTTGTCCAAGAAGGAGATATTTAAGCCTTTCTGCTGAGGGCAGGAGAGACAGAGATTCATATCACAAAGCCTTTTATCCAACCCCTTCTGTTTCTGGCTTCAATATTGCCCAGTCTCAGCATGTCTCGTTCTGGAGGTCATACTTTTAAACTTTCACAACATTTTTTTTTCTTTTTCCCTTTCTTCTTTTTGTTTAAAAAAAAAGAGAGAGAGAAGATAATATGCAGTGTACACTTAACCTTTACTACAGGGATCCCTTTACACAGCTACCTCTGTCTGAGAACAGGCTTCAGTGCAGTAAAATCTCCCTTCTCACTATATCCCACTCACATACATCTCAGTTAAATTAAGAGCAGTCCAGATAATGCAAGGACCAGCTCAGTTCAAAATTTTGCTCATATTTTGAAACCAGATCCAATCAAATCATTTCTGGGAAGTTCGATCAAAGTTTTCCTTCTAACATCCCTGTCATTTTTTTATGAACTCCCGCACTTGCTATTTCTAGCTGAGAGGAGAAGTGAAAGAACTGAAAGGCTGTAAAATAGCCTACCAGTACTTGTGGTATTTTCAGAGGAGTTTTCTCACTGCAAGCAGGGGAGGCAAATCCTGCCCTCCTTTCAAACCTCTGCATTGTTATGATATACTGCCGCTGTAAACTAGTTCTAGGTACACTTTTTTACTCATCAATTTAAACTATCCTCTTTTAAATGCCACAGTGAACTGTCAGTGAGTATTTCCAGCCTGTCTAGGATGAAGAGAATTTAGGACAAAAATTCACGTAACTTTTTTTTTTTTTTTTTTTTTTTTTGGCATACATTTGTCACTTGAGCCAGCTATTGTCTGGTTCAGCAAGACTGCATCTCTCTTTTCACAGTATCTCCACAGTATCTCATTCACATTCATCTGAGTAGGAGCAATTCAGTGAGACCACTTGTGTGGGGTATTTGTAAATGGTCACTGATGAGACACATTGGAAGCTTTCTGTAAGGGAGTATTGGAGACGTGATGCTTCATTAGCATACAATAAAGGTCATTGTGGCTGAAAGTTTCTCAGCTTTAGTTTTCTTTTGAAGTGTCTGAATTAATGCAATAACAAATATATATGCAAAAAAATAATATATCTTTGTTTTTTCATGGACTATCTCATCTACAGGAGCAGGCTGGTGGATATAGCTAGACATCCAGCCTAGAAGTTCTGTAATTTGCTGCTTCTATCTTGGATCAACCTGGTTTACACCACTGAAAATTAACATCTGAATAGCTGCAATTTCATCAACTACATTCATTTGGGATCTAGTATTTATTAGTAAATGACACTTGTTTAATGTTAGTAGACAGAAGACAGTAGACAGTAGATAAGGAAATACTTCCCAGGGTATCACACAAGGTCACTTGATCTCAAGGTCCTGCTTACGTAGGTATGTCAGAGCTTCATCTGTCCACACCAGCTAATTATCTCCAGTCTGGTATCACCTGCACATTAACTCATTTGTTTTTAAAAATAAAACTCACAAAAATATGCTTTAGATCATAACTTAGATTAGAAACACTTAAAAAAAAGTATGTTGTAGTATGTTGGAAGTGTGTTGAAAATAGGGACAGTAGCAACATCACGGTACTGGAGGGGTGGAGAAAAAACAGAGAATCTTTTGGACTGAACCATATTTGTGATCTGGTCTGACAACGGCCTTGCTCTCATAATGACATTTTACTGCTATGAGAACTTTTATATTAACAAACATATAGTGAAAGCATTCAGTGATGGTTTCTTGCTTGACCAAAAAAAAAAAAAAAAAAAAGAGTGGGAAAGGAGAAAGTAAGACTGCACATGTAGCATGAATAGTTCCATGCTCTTAAGCATGTTCAAGACTGGGGCCCTGATTCAGCACTGGTTTTATACTGTGCTTCACATGTTAAACAAATGGCCGGAGAATGTTGCTGTCTTCTGTCAATGTGGAACTGAAGTGACCAGCAGCCTGCGGATGTCTAAGGACACTCTGATGGGAAAATTTGTGTTGAGTTCTGAATAAATTTATAGTCTTAAAAATTAGCAGGTGAGAGAAGAAGCTTTTGTGTTCTAGTTGTGCTGTTTGGCAATGAACAAACCATTAATATTTATCATTGCCACATCACTAAACTTCCAGGGAAGTGCAAGGAAATTGCAATTTCCATCAAAATTTCCCTTCTGGAAAACAGGGAATTAAGCAGCTGAAGTTAAGATTAAAGGATATAGCTGTTGTGGACAGCTGGAAAACAGATAGTTAAGCCTCTTTGATTTTAGCTGTCATTTTGCAGTCTAAGTGCACAGTTTTGCCCATAACTAACCTCTTCCCTAAGCTTTTGCAACATTCATTCATGCCTCTATGAATCTAGTGGCTGCCCTAACTTGCACCACACTCCGTCGTCCTCAGCGATGTTTGGGCTAGGTAAGAGATAATCTTACTGATGCAGAGCCAGTGGAATCAAGTAGTTTTGTAAGTCTTCAAGCATAGGCATTTTGTCATTTTGTGACATTAATCAGAGAGCTGCCTTCTAAACCAGGAAAATCAGTTTGTAAACCCAAAGGTCTGAGTCAACTCTATGTTGAGCTGATTTCCCAGAAGCTGCTATCTAGAGAGCCTCAAGGAAAGTGAAGCAACACAAAGACGCTACACATGGCATGTAAATGTTCGCTGCCTATTTTAAGAAGTGGGGTTTCTGAAGACAGACTTTGCATCCTCTCACTGCAGGAGGATGAATGCACACACAAACCACAATCTTTGTGAACTGACACCATAATCCTCACCTTTGGGACTTAGCTAGCAGAGGACACACTATGTATCTAAGTCAGTTTTGGTGATCACTTAATAAAGATGTGAGAGAAAGACTCAGGAACAAGTAAAATTGGACATAAGAAGTAATGACCCTTGCTGAGTGACAACAGAGGTTATGTGGATGAATATTAAATGTGAAGGGCCTGAATTATTCATGGAAGGTTCAAGGTAAAAAGGTTAACTTGGTGACATCCTTTAATTGACATCTCATGGAGGGAAGAAATCCTAGCTTAGTAGTGCTCCTCAAACTGAGAGTCTTGTAGCGCTGTGCACAGAGCAGGGTCTCCTTTCTGCCATGTCCTGCTCTTGGGGACAAAGGACATTTTGTGACAGTTGGCAACTTTGCCACAAGCTTTGTGGATGCAGTAATATACATCCTCTAGGCTGTCATGGGAACAGACTGGGAAATGATTTGTAGAAACCAACAGGCTCATTGGTCCCACAGATTTGATGCCCAAAGCCTGGCACTATGCATGTCCCCTCTGCTCAGGTGTCTGACACCAGAGCTTGCCGTTTTGTACATCTTTCTCCATTTACCATTACCTGTGGTAACATGGAGATATAATGGTTTCCTAATGCTGCTGCACTCCCTGTGCTGCTCCTGGGAGGACAGCATGCACAACAGGACACACTCCAGAAGGTCCCATGTGCTCAGCCAAGATGAGGGACTTTTTGAAAACAAGTTGGGCTGAAGAAGTCTGTAGGACCATTCAGGAAGAAGTTTGCTCTGGAAGTTAGCACAGAAATGTCAGTACTGGAACACTATAAAGTAAAAGGGGACCTTGCTGTGGCTGCACTGTCAGCAACTTACCCTACAAGTCAAAGTGAGATGGGAAGGGACACAGCTGTGATGAGAGATCTGCATTCTCAGAGGAGACCAGGAAATTCCTTCCTCCTTGACTTTCTAGCTGATGTGTTGGTAGGATTTCTTCCAAGAAGGTCTGAGCAAAGAAACCCTGGGGCAATGGCACTGAACACCAGTTTCCAGACATTTGTCGCTAGCTCAGCCAGACACTGGACAATAGCTCCCCATTCATAGTTAGTTAGCAGGTGAATGAAAAGTAGGAGTGCCAAACTAAATGATCCTTTATGCAGGAGATTGACAAAAATATACCTCTTCTTATACCCACCTAACCTCAGTCCTGGTCATATCTGGCCAAACACCTATCTTGTGTCTGCATTCAATGTCTGGTTCTTGCATCTGTTTGATTCCACTTTCTGAGAGCTGGGATGACTAAGTATTGCTCCAAGCAAACAAAAGTCTGGTGCTTTGGTAACACATTCTCAAGTATAAAAAATATCAGATAGAAGTAGGAAATACTTCAAAGCTCACCATTTATAAATGTGTTCTAGTGTTTAGGTAAATTCATCTTGGTCAGAAAATATAGACAGGAAGGAAAGAAACAGTAGAGAACAAGAGAAGAGAAGGAGAATTGAAAGGAGCAGGAGGATAGAATAGGAAGGGAAATAGTCACTATATTTGTTATTTGATTCTTGTGTATATCTCCATCACTGAAAAGAAAGTTTAATTAACTGGAAAGGTTGTTCCTACAAGAAAAGAGGTTCTTTCTTGATCATGATAAAATATATATCAACATAAAAAAAATCTTTCTTTTCCTATCTATACCACCAACAGTAGGAGTGAGAGATCATTTTTAGCATGAGCAAAGTGTCTCAGGGAAGATGGACAGCTCTCTAGTAGTCTAGATCTGAAGATTTTATAAAGTCAAATTATTATACTATTAGAAAGTAATATCTTTTTTAAAGAAAGACCTGTACAGAACCCTCAGATATTTACTGCTTCTACAAAATTGTCTGAATAGCCAGTGGGTTGTACGAAGGCTTTTGTGTAAAGTAACATAGCTATCCAGATAAAGGATGAAGCTGAAGCAAACACAGACTACTTCTAAATAAAAGCTTCCACATAGGGGTCTAATACATTAAGTGAATGTGTTTTTTTGACTTAATACCTTTAGCTGGTGCACCTTAACTTGCTTAACAAGACCCTAGAAAGAAGAAAATAGGCTCTACACTGGCGTGGAGAAGAATTGAAGTGTACTTCTCCGGTTCTAGCTACCACAAGCATTAACATTAATCTATTGATTGCTAACTAAAACCATACTGCCTTTCCTCCAAAAGACGTTCATTTTCATCACCATAGTCTCAAATATCTGAGTGAAACAAGACAAACTCATTGAAAGTATGTTCCTGCTAAGTGGGGAAGGTCAGACCTCTCTGGCAGCTATGCGGGCATAATAGTGGCTCTTACTAAGTTACTGTGGCGAGGTGTTACCAACAGTCCCCTGAAGGTATAGATCTCACAGCTAATAATAACTGGGAGAAAAAAATCAGGAAGCTGAAAGAAGAAATTAAAAATAAATGAAATGTGGTCTGCATGGGAGAAAGGACCTTGATGGTGAAAACGTACTTGAATACCATATAATGGGAATGTTATAAACTGGTACATATGGAGAAAAAGACTGACTATGGGAACCTATACAGCTGAATAGATACTATATGTAGTTGAATATATTGTTGAATAGATATTGTGGAAAAGTCAGTCAAGCTTAGCTGATCTCTCAGCACCAAATTCAAGTTTTCAGCTGACTTTAGTGGGATTTAGATCTGTCCCAGAGTACTAAAAATTCCTCCTGCTGAAAGCACTGCTGCAAAATCAAGCATGCACGGAAAATTTTGTTATCACTGTTTTTTCCCCACTACAAATAGCTGTTAATAAGAAAAAGAAAGAATGAAGAAGTCAGCTGTTGAAGGAATCACAAGAGTACCAGAAATCCTTTCATCCTCTCGATTTTAATGTCTGTGTACACGTCCAGTTTTTACATGACACCTCTCTTTAAGTGAATCTTTCCATTTGTTGGCATCAAATAGCCCAAGCAGACTGCATGGTCACCTACATGCTTTTTTCAGGATTCAAATCAAAATACTGAACCGAGAAATGGTACCCTACTTCCTAGAAACAGACGGTTGGAAACTTGCAAGCAGTGCACACTCTTGCTTAATGCAAATTGTACGTTCATTCTCACAATAATGGTTAACAGAGAGACAAGCATTTCTGATCCTAAGTTCTCATTTAAGTTTGAAATTAAAAAACTTCCCACTCTCCTCCATATTACAGGAACTACACACAGCACCATCTGCACTCCTCAAGCTCCAAAATGAGTACTTTGGGGAAAGGAGCTCTCTGCCTGACCTTAATCAGTGTGTGTTTGGATGTAACCATCCTTTCAAAGGGTGATTCCTGCAGCTGTAGCAGCCGAGGTTGTATCTGAGAGCTTTCTCTCTGCAATACAGCAGTAGACAAATCCGTCAGGCAAAGCACTGTTTAAATACCTCTGATTAGTTGAGTAAGATCAGATCTCTATTTTGGCACAAGAAGCAAAAATATTTCCTTTAAATCCAATTACTGTTTGCTTAGTAGAAGGTTGTTTGGGGCACTTTAAATAAGGTCTGTCCCACCACATGCTGCCTACCAAAACTGCAATTAGCCACTGTGCATGGGGAAGGGGGAACACAAAAAAAGCAGCAATATTTGCTTTTTCTTTCTACCAGTAGCTTGCTTTCATGGTCTAAAAAGAGTGCCAATTTACCAACCTGACGACTCTAGACAACTTATTGCAATGGCAAAAAGGTCAGGACTAGGTGACTCAGAGGAAACACGAAGAAAAAAGACAAGTACGGTGAATTTCCATCCAAACAATATAATCATATTGCTACTATCAGTTACTAAAATCTCAAGATACAACATTTAACTTGCTTCTAAAATTTGGAGATACTAGAAAAACGAAAGCAAGAGAAACATAAGGGTGAGTCTCTTCTAATTTCAAAGCTCCTTTGATGTAATTCAATTGCCTTGTTTGAGGCTACCTCTTGTAGACTTCTGTGTCACTGTGATGAGAAATAAAGGTCATAAAACAGATCTGAGAGACATTAGGCCACAGTTTTTCTACATTAGAAATAGGAAAATCAAGAATGAGTAAAAACAAGCAGAAAATAAGCAGAAATTAGTTTATTGAGTTAAAATAATGTAGTCAGAGTTGGATATTCAAACAGTGGGTATGTGTTACATTTTAACTTTTATCTTTCTCCTGCTTAATTACTGTTTTAACAAATCACAAAATGAGGGAAAATGCCTTTACAAAACACAGATGTAGGACTCACTCAACTTCTTCATCAGTGACCTGGATGAAGGACCTTGCTGCCTCCTCAGCAAGTTTGCTGATGATACCAAGCTGGGAGGAGTGGCTGATACACCTGAGGGCTGTGCTGCCATTCAGAGAAACCTGGACAGGCTGGAGAGCTGGGTGGAGAGGAACCTCATGAGGTTCAACAAGGGCAAGTGCAGAGTCCTGCACCTAGGGAAAAATAAGCCCAGGCACCAGTACAAGCTGGGGGCTGACCTGCTGGAGAGCAGCTCTGCAGAGAAGGACCCGGGAGTGCTGGTGGATGACAAGTTGACCATGAGCCAGCAATGTGCTATTGTGGCCAAGAAGGCCAATGGTCTCCTGGGGTGCCTTAGGAAGAGTGTTGCCAGTAAGTCGAGGGAGGTGATCCTGCCCCTCTACTCAGCCCTGGTGAAGCAACATCTGGAGAACTGCATCCAGTTCTGGACTCCCCACTACGAGAAAGACATGGAGCTAATGGAGAGAGTCCAACATAGGGCTACAGATATGTTCAGAGGACTAGAGCATCTCCCTGTGAGGAGGGACTGTGAGAGCTGGGACTGTTTAGCCTGGAGAAGACTGAGGGGGGATCTTATCAATGTGTACAAGTGCCTGAAGGGAGGATATCAAGAGGATGGGACTGGACTCTTTGCCATGGTGCCCAGTGACAGGACAAGAGGCAACAGGCACAAACTGAAACACAGGAAATTCTGCCTGCATATGGGGAACTACTTCTTCCCTGTGAGAGAGACAGAGCACTGGACCAGGCTGCCCAGAGAGGCTGTGGAGTCTCCTTCTCTGGAGATATTCAAAACTTGCCTAGACATGATCCTGTCCAGCGTGCTTTAGGTGACCCTGCTTGAGCAAGGAGGGTTGGATTAGATGATCTCCAGAGGTCCCTTCCAACCTCAACCATTCTGTGTGATTCTATGACTTAAAATCAGTAGTCTAAAGGTTCAGCTATAGATTTTTTTTCTATACGACATGACTTGCACTGATTATCCTTTGATTTCTTGGGTGGAATGATGGGGTTTTTTTAATCCACTGAAGCTTTAAAAGTGGAATTGGTCAGGATTTTTTCAATATTCTCTCCTCCCCTGCCTCCCAAAATACTGATACACCAAAAATGTTTGTCTCATCTGGGATGGAATTTCTAGAAGGGATATTTCAGAGACTTGCCCTAGAATAACCAATAACTCAGTCGTTATTCACTAAAGTGCAGTAGATCTAGATTAAGATCAGTGTATCATATCAGACTCTAAGAAAACCGGAGCATGAGTCTTCAGTGTCCCAGAGGAGTCCTGAAGAATATTCTGGACTGGGGGGAGTGTGCAAGAGAATGTGGCAGGACTAGTGTGCTCTTGTCCTTCCTTTTCTCTGATGAAAAATTACTAGAAGTTTTGGTTAATTCTGATGCAGTTTTTTTTTTTTTTTGATCTCTCTGTTTTCAATTAAACTGTTTTCTACTTTTCTCTACTTCAGTTACTTGAGGTGACATCTTCCAAAACTATTTTATATGAGAAACACACAAATGTTCTATTTTAACTGAGGAGGTGCAAAGGAAAAAGATTCTTGGTTCATCCTTTGCCTCACCAGAGCCTGAGAGCTCCCTTGCTACTAGGTCACTAATTCCACTAAAATCATGCAAGTGCTGTGGTATAAGGAAGTCAGAAACCAGTCCTCTATATGCAAAATAGGAATAGTAATAACCACTCCGAAGTTTATAGGGAATCTAATTTCATTTGCAAATACAAGGTACTATGAGAGCCTCAAACAAAAGATACTATAAAGTATAAGTGAAAACAAAAAAAAAAAAAAAAACAAAAAAAAAGAAAGAGAACTACTAACAGTGTACATGGAAACGAACTGAGTTTGTTTAGATACCTGACAGCAGTTTTGCACTGTGAAGAACCTAGTGTGTTTTTGTTACCTTAAGATAACATTTTCCCTCTTATTAGGACTCGTCATCTCAGGAATACCATTTCCTCTGTGCCACATGGTGCACGGATATTGCGGTTTCCAGTATTTGTTGTAATCTGGATGTCTGATTCAATTGTTTGGCTATCTTTGGAGGGTGAATGTGATAAACAGTAGGACCATAACCCAATCTTAAAAGCAATGGGAATAAAGAAAAGGTCCTGTTATAATATATTTTTAGATAGCTTTGGATGATGATTTCATAGAAAACTAGCCTCCTAATCTCTACTCCCAGTCTGTCAGCTCGGGTATGTTATAGGTGACACTGTGGGTCCCTGTGCCTCCACCTACCGAGGTGAAAAAGAATACAGGAGAAGATGCAAAAAGCACTCAGCTATCTATTCCTCACCTCATGGCTCTCTGCAGCCTAGCTCTGCCTCTGGCTGAAAGCATCTCTTTTCTGCTCAAGAGGAGTTCAGGCCTGGCCAGGCCTCCTAGATTGCACGAATGGACCAGTATTACTCCCTAGATGGTGAAGTCTGGTCTTTCCCCACCACCTCAGGTTGCAACATGCCTTATAGACACCACTGGTCTGGAGTGCAGACTTGGCCAACCATTCAATGAGCAGAAGCTACGCAATGGATCAGAAGGAGGTCAGGAGGTGCTCCATGTTGTCCTGGCCATCCTCACTGGAGCCAACTGAGACTCCCCCATGCACCTGAGGTTCTCTTGGCTCGGGGGAATGAAACCTTTGTAAGGAAACCTGGATATCTTCTGTAGAGCATGTTCCTCAATTTCTTTCTGGGGACAATGCATAATGGTCTTCACATATCTGAGACTGGTTGTTACAGGTGCTGAAGAGAGGGCTTGCCTGTCCCCAGCACAATTAATGGGGTGAGAATAAGATGCATTGTACACAGGCCATCTGCACTATTGGGTTTATCAGTATGTGTTCTGGTAGCCATTTGTCAGGAATTTTCATGGAACAAAAAAGACACATCCAGTGAAAGATGGACATATGGTAGCCTAACGATGAATATTGCCTTGATTACAAAACATGGCAGTATCAAACTCTTTCTCACAGATATTCTCCAGCATGGTCTTGCCAACTACAGGGAGCACCTACTTCCATTTTTCCTTTTTTAAAAGAAAAAACTAAAAGAATCAAGTAGACAGTGGTAGATGTAAAGGTACAATGTTCAGATACCACCAGTTTAAAAGAGATAAAAACATTTTTACTGTCCTCAGTTAAAAAAAAAAAAGGAAAAAAAAAAAAAAAGAGAAGTGCTAGGCATATTCTCAAAGAGGCATAAACGGAAGGTTTCGGACCACTCAGAGGCTGGGTTCACATGATACTGTCAAGGTCCGAGATTTATGCTTGACAGCATTAGTGCCAGGACCACTATTTATGTTGCTTTAATCAGTCACACTTTTAAAATCACCTATGCTCAGCATTTATATCAATGAGGTGATAATATTGCTGTCAGGCACTAATATCGATAGTTGTGTCATAATCTAAACTCTTTTAATCTTTTCCTATGCTTGCATTAATGAATCTGCAAGACAACAACTTCTACTGCAACAACAACAAAAAAGGAAAGGATTATGAGTGGTCATAGAGGAAAAAAACAGTCCTTTTTTGCTCTTCGCAAAGTGTTTTAATTTGCCTTTAGCCTTCTCTTTTTCTGTCTGCCTTTGAAGACATTGTCAGCACATCCTACTGATTTTCTCACAGGCTACTTATATCTCTGAAAATATTTTTAGGCTCTATGGAAGTGTGAGGCAGGTAACCTCTTCCTTAAGTGACTGGGGAGAGGGAGAAAGAGACAGGAAAAAAAGAAACTTCGGTCTAATTTTGGTGTGGGGAAGCATCGTTGTGCTTTCTTTATCCCTTTTCTTCTTTTTCTTTCTTTCCTGAGCCCACCCTTACAGCTGTCAGCCGCAGTTCTTTTTCTATTGTAAATAAAGTATTTCTTGGGTTATAGCTTTAAGCAATTTTTTTAATTAAAATTCAAATATGAAAGTCAAAGAAACTTTCAAAGCAAAATCTACAAACTGATTCACTCAAAGGGTCTGTTTTCATTGCCGTAGCTACAGATTACTATAAAGAAACTTGAACCGGACCTTTGACACCTAAGAAGGTCAAAAGTCCTTTCTGCCTGTGCTAGGACCCTTTTGACAACTTCCTGTATAATTTGACTGTTATTTGCGTGTCTGGTCACCGTCTGACCCTGAAGTCTGGAAAAAATTGAGAGGCAGCATATATCTGTGTTTCATAAGGACCTCAAGAAGGGTGCTTTTAATTACATTTTGGTGAGAAACCTATGCAGATAGCCTGGTGTAGGCAGCAGCTGGGGAAATGCCTAGACTTTTGTAGGTTAAGGCTCAGCTTGCTTTACACTACCGCAGTTTGTTGCATGTGAGCTGCTCTGCACCATTATCTCCACAGCAAAAAAGGATGCATTTCACAGGTTATACAGATTTTGAAATTTACAGCACTTGCCCCAGTGCTACTGGCTAAAATTGGAAGTATACTGCTCTGCCTCGAAATCTGTGCATTTCATATGCTTCCAATTTAAAGCTGATTGTGCTTATGGGGCCCTGTTGTGCCTGAGATATTTAACTCTATACTGCTGGACCTAGCTCCTGGTTCTGCCACGCCATGACCTCCTCAGGAAGAAAATCCCAAATCATGGACCAAAATAGTCTATGACAATCTTTCCAGGTTTCCAAATTGGATATTTGGGGGCTGGGGCATGCTATAAAGCAAAAATGTTACAGGCTACATGCTCTAGCATGTCTGGTAGGAAAGTTGGAAGCCTCTGACACCTGACTTGCAGCATCCTGCAGCCACGGCCCGCCCCAGTACACTGGCTTGGGAAGTAGAGGTAGCTGGGCATGTGGCCCTGAAGTTGGCTTTTGGTTGGGTTTTGTGCTTCCGAGGACTGCCCCTTGACATGTCCTGGCGGTGCTGCGGGAGCGCGAGAAAGGACCAGCCCTCCCAGAGATATGGGAAGTGCCATGCAAATAACTATCTAAACAGTGCAAATAACAGGTGACATTTCTCATTGGAAGTGAAAAGATCGGTAAAAATAACAACATGTAAAAATCCAAAATAGCTTCAAATTTGGGTAGGTCCTGATACCGCTTTGTGGGAAGTGATTTGTTCTCTCGTCATCTGAAGAGACAGTGCTGGCCGTCGTTTTTTACCTCAAGAGGAATGTTTCTCACTGTGTTTAAAGTTTCAGAGCTTATAGCTGTGAAAGCCATGGCATAAGAGACAAACTCATTTTCATGAATAATGGCCTTTCCCATGTAATGCTTGACCCCTTCCTTTTCCTTAGGGAAAGCTACTTTTTGTGCTAGAAAGCTATGCAAATTGGATGCTGAGCCTTGCTATGTCAAACTCCTAATATGGCTCCTTATGGAGAATGTATTTGTCCATAGAGGAGACATGCAGCTATTGGACAAAAGGAACAGCCTCATCTGCTGCTGCTGCTGGCACTGACACATCCAGCACCCCTGGAAACACTGTGCCAAGCATGATAGATCAACTGTTTGATTCCTTGTGTCAAATACCATCTCAGGATGCAAAGTGCAAGAAAGGCAACATAACCAGCCTTCTGCTCAAAAGATAGCTAAGGAAAGAAAGATATGAGTGCATAAATTAAAGGGGGAGGGAGGTGGAGAAAAGATCCAAAATAGTGCTTCTATTCAATAGTATTAGCTACAAACCACCATGCTTAAAGCTGGTAAAATTACACAAGGGGACGGGGGGGGGGGGGGAACCTATGCTTTTATGTGTTATTTTTTCATTCAGTTAATGATGCATTTCAGTTCACTCAGAAATAAAGACACGCTTGAATCAATAAACAAGGACTAACTGAACACAGTCTATCCAAAAGGCACTGTGTATGCATCAATCCTAGGCATGATAGCAATACCACACAGAAAGCTCTGCTTCTGAATGCTAGGGTGAAGAGTCCAAGAGATGATTGCAGTTATTTATTTATTTGTGACTTCCCCAGATCTATAGAGCTTCATGCTGCTTTACAAGGCAAACAGGAAGGCCCTGTCCAGAGGAGCTAAGCCTCCGGACACCTTGGTGAGGATATACCAAATGGGGCCAGATATGAGGCCTTCCACAGCGGGGCCATCACTCTGTGGGAAAAAGGGTGTTAAAGGTGTTCTTGAAATCTGGCAGTGCTGAGAGCAATGAGATAAAGAAGAGAGACTGCTGACTGTCGAGGTACTTGATGCTTCCACCAGGTGGGCTAAGGTTATTGCTGTGCATACAGAGCCTGTTCTTGGTTGAGGGTGGTGATATTTCTGTTTTGAAAGGTGAAAAGTTTTAGTTTTTTGTTTTGTTTTTTCTTTTTCAACTTTGAATGGAATAAAACTATCAGAGTAACTTTTGAGTAGAGCCCAGTGGGAGTGCCCCTCTATCCAGACTATGTATTAGTGGGGACATGAAGGTGTTTGTAGCTCTAATTCCCCACCTGACCATTCCTTTGGGTACAACTGGCCTCGAGCAATAAGAAAAAGGAGAAAAATTAGAGAAATGTAAATAAGGAAGGTAACTTGCCATTTGTCACTTGAAAGTCCTTATTTCATGGCCTGTTCCCTGTTCTCCTGGAATTTTGTGTCATTATCTTCTGTTAAAAGGATTCAAATGACATTATTTGCATGGAAACTCGCATACAAATGATGTCGTCTGTGCCACAAAGTTGCATTACAATGAAGGGAATGATGACTGTGTCACATGTACGTGACATTCTTTGTGTCATTAAATTTAAAGTCAATGCTGGCAGTTATAAACCACTCACGTCTCAAGCAAATACATCACTTCTGATCTGAAATGAATATTTTAAAACGCCAACTCCAGCTGCATCAAACAGCAATAACCTGCAATGTCACCTAAAAAAAAAAAAAAAAAAGAAAGAAAAAAAAGAAAGAGGCCAAGATTCTAAACAAAGGTGGACTTATGGGACTGTACCAAAAAGGAAAATATTTTAATAAGTTGTAATAATCTCCAGATTACAAACAGAATTCATTACTTGATGGTTACCTCCTACAGTCATTTTTAAAGCTCATTCAATATCATGTATATTTTCAGAAACCCTTATGCAGCTCGATAGATTCAGGATTTTTAATTTTCAGGCAGGGTAGATAAATTAATTGTAGAGCAAGATCCACAGCTCAGACCTTTCTGTATGTTGTTACCATCCATTTCCTTGCCACAGTCTGATGCTGACAACAGGCCAAGCCTTTGAAAGATCTCCAAACTCTTCCACAGAGTCAAGAGCAAATGATGACAGGAAAGGCTCAAGCAGTTATCACTGTCAAAGTGAATGAGAAAAGAGGAGGGACAGTAGGTGGATTAGGAAAGGTTTCGTACTACTGTGATGATCAGAGCCGTACGGCAATGCGAGCCAGACAAGTAAGTACATAGACTGAGCTGCTTTCTGATTGATGCATTGTTTGTGCAGGTCAGTTTTAAGGTAAGGGACAGCTCACCGTGTTTTTGCAGAAGCAGTGATAATTGTGCCCGTAGTCATCTGCACCAACCCTGCTGGTTCAGAGCCAGCTCCTAGCATTTTTCATTAATACAAAGAAGGGAATTGGAATATTTTCTTTAGAAAGTTATTGTTTTAACAATAGCACATGTCGGGTGACCTCTGAAAAGTTAGGCATATAATTTAAAAAACTCATTTAAATAGAGAAGATGAATCATTTAAATACCACAAAGAAGCTCAGTCTCTGGCTAAGCTGCCGTGCAGTGTAACCTCTCCTTTCCCACCCCCAGCCCCATGCAAATGCACAAGTATGAACCCATCTGAAAAAAAGAAGTTTCTCTGGAGTGCGTTGTGTAAGGCTCAGCAAAGGATCAGACGGAGAGGAAAAACTCTGCGCATGGGTCATTTCTTTTCGCTTATTGATACTGCTTCAAATCTAATTGAAACATTCTTTAGAGAAAGCTGTTCTACCCACCCTTTCAGCTTTGATATGGCTTTTTAATCAGAGGACATTGTTGTTTCACAGTGAACATGGAAAACATTTAAAACATTTTCTACATGGAGTGCATTACTTGTGACCCCAGCCAAAAGACCACATTAAAAGGAATTCAGCGGAATTCACTCTTTATAGTTCTCTGGCTTTGAAATAGCAATGCGCATATGGAATATTCTAAGACATGGGTTTATTAGTTACTAAGGTGTAAGCAACAAGCTGACTTAAAAATGGACAGATGTCAGCATCAGTTGGCCTTGCTCCAGAGAGATCAGGTATGTGTTGCTCCTGTCCCAGAAATGTGAGTTGCAAGGTGACACAGTGGGCACCACCATCCCACCAGGCTGAGACATGACAGAGCTTGTGCAGCTCTCGTGGAAGCCACAATTAGAGCGAGTGGAACAATCTGCTCCCGACAGGGAAGCCATGTGTGGCAATCATTATAGGTAGATTAATACTCCACTGTCTGACTCTTGGTTTAGGGCTAGTGTGATAGGATGGAAGGGGTGGACCCAAAGCTCTTCCACTGCCTGCCTTTTCCCCCTTGGCCTAAGGCAGTGACTGATCTCATTCCCCGCTGCCATCCCACAAGCTGTCGTGATGCTAGGAAGCCATATGGAGGAAGAAGGGCAAATCTACTCGTTTGTTGTGCATCAGGGGTTGCAACCGAGCCCTTAAGGCCTACTTCATTCTATATTTTAGGATATATTTCTTGCTTATAATGGCACAGAAGAAAAGATTAAAAGTGGGATATGACTGAAATGATACATTGGGTCAAAGTCCTTTCATCCTTTTGCCCTGATCTGTCTAACAGTTTTAAAAATCCCATTCTACCTAGGTACATTCAATTACAAAAGTGACCAGAAATAAATCAAACTTAATTAGTTCAAGATAAAAAAGAAGAATTGATTAGATTGAGATGATTGGATCTTAGAGAGGCTGAAGCCCAAAGTGGGTGCATCAGTATTTTAGGGGAGTTCAATGCAATCTTAATTGCTTACTTTATACAAGCAGACATTGGTGAGATACGATGCTTGTGAAGTGACAGAAGAAATGTTTTGGCTGCTCTTTGATGTAGAGTTCAGCTGTTCTGGTTTGTAAATATAACAGAACGAAAGGATATTGTACTCTACCCACTTCAATCAAGCAAGACACTGTGGCGTCTAAGCTGCCACTCTTCCATTGCGAAGCTGCTACTCAGAACAAAGACATAAAGAAAGCGAGAGCAGGAGAGGGGGAGACGGGGAGAGAGAAAGAAAAAGGCTTCTGCATCTTCAATAATTAGCAAGGAACTGCAGTGTTTAGTCAGGAAATTATAGTACATATGCTGTCCACTTGTTCAGGACCCCTATATCGTGAGAACAAGCAAACATTCATCATCCACAGATGTCCGCCAGGCCCAGGTGACTAAAAATTCAATGCACAGACTTCTCACAATGGGTCGAATGCTAATTGGGTGGCTTGGGGAGATTAGAGTAGCCCTGGAGCTATTCTATATCTGCAAAAGTCTCTCAGACAATAGGAGAAGTCAACAGTGTTTCTACAAAGTTTTGCTTAACTGACACTTAATGAGGAAAATTAAAATGAGTAAATAAATAAAAAATACCACCAGTTCCTCCTTCTATTTTCCTTTCCCAGTTGTAAGCTGGCTGGTTGCTGTCTTTTCCTGTTGCTTATGCATAGCTTCCTATAAATAGGGAATAGGAGTAGGGGAGGGGAGATTGGGAGAGGGTGGGAGAAGAGGAATGGTATACAAACTATATCAGGAAATCAAAATGGGTAACGAGAAGCATATTTAGCCTACTGAATGCTTCAGAAATAGAAGCAGGTTTTTTGATGCATGCCCTAAAAAAAGACATTTCCTTTAAAATTTTGGAATACATAAATCAGGATCAGTCTGTGCTTTGAGAGGTAAATTTGAAATCCATAAGAGTGGGTTTTATGCTCATGTTTGTTTTTGTCTTGTCGGTCTTTAGAAAATCATTGTATGACACTTTAGTTTCTCCAGGGATGAAACAGGTAGGATTTTCCTCATCCATTCTCTGCAGAGGAAACTGAGTTATCTGGATGTATTTTCCCTTCACTTCCCCAGAAAAAAGAATGCCGTCACTGGTGACCTGCTGTTAGGTAATTTGTTGCTCACTACTTGGATTACTTTCACATTGGTGAGTTCTACCAGATTTTCCAGAGGTTGTTCCCTAATGACAAATGCTGGATATATGTGAGGCTGCCCTGGTAGAGGCTGCGCAGACACAGTTAGTGTATGTTACCTTAATATACACCTGTTCTGCCTGAGATTCTTTTCAATTTTCGTGTTCAAATAAACCCCAGGTCTTAAAGTAAAGTTTAGCTGAATCCTCTGTCTTCGGTGGGGACATATATTTCCGTAAGTGGGCTACCACAGTGGTGAATCAGGCATGAGGAATTTACTATTAATTTCACTGGAGTGATACTGGTGTATAATTATGAGATGAGTAAGGATATACTGACTAGTCATTTTTCATTCATCTTCAGCTTGTGTTTTTGGAGAAGGCAGTGTGTGTAAGTGAGACTGTGAATGGCTATCTAGATATCGTGTGAGTGTTTCATGAGGACACTTTCAACATGCATCAAATGTGAGGCAGTTTGTCCTACTTTCAAAGAGAAGTGTAAAGCACCTTTTTGCTAATGCAAACATTTGTGTGCACTGCAGTTTGTCTGTGTGGGACACTGAAGTGAAGCAAATGTAAAGTCTACTCAATCACATAGTTTCTTCTTCAGGGAGGTAAACCTGTATGGGTTTCACTCAACTATGGCCCAGACTAAAACTTTGAAACTTAGCAAGGATGTCTTGAAACTCTGATGAATTTAGCTGAAAAGTCTGCAAACATCAGCTAATCTTTTTGTGGAATCTGGACCAAGCTTTCAGTACGCAAAAAAAAAAAAAAAAAAAAAAAAAAAAAAAAAAAAAAGGCAAGAAAGAAAAAAAGAAAAAAAGGGTGAATTCCCCTTGCCTTCAGGCTTCATTACAAAAGTTTTGCAGAGCTCTAGGAACTATGTATTTTATTGTTCTCTCAAGTCTGCCCTTTCTAAATCACCTTATTCTGATTTAACTGCAAAAGGCATTACTATTTTGAGTTCTTCCTATGTTAAAATTGAAGCAGTAAGCTAGGGACTTTCATAAGAGACTGTACTGAAATGTCAACAGATGGCTTGCTAATCATGTTAAAAAAATACTCATTTCTTTTCTAAAATGGCATTTTTTTCAGTAAGTAAATCAGAAAGGAATGTTTATGATATAAAACATATTACTCACAACGTCTTTTAATTATCATACTTAATCATCAAGGTCAGGATGATAATTGTTTCTAAAAATTAACACCTCATTTTTCTGAGATGCTTACCAAAATACATGGTCAGAAATATGAATTAGTAGTGTGGAACCCAGTTAAGAAAATACATCTTCTGTTCACTAAACCAAATGTATGCTTAAATACCATGAAGCCCTTTAAAACTGAATACCTATTTAAGGCACAGTCTAATTAGTCCACTCACTGCCTCGTAAAAGCATGCAGTACCATATGCCCTAGAATAGGGTGCCATGTGGGTGTTCAGCAGTGACACATATTTGCAAGAACTTTATTATGAGATAACGCGGTGCCATTAATATATCTTAAACATGAATGTTTTTTGTAACCTATTGGAGACAACTATGGTTGGCAGTTAACACAAACTACCATAATATCTTGGCAGCAACTGCACTTTATTTGTAGAGCAATTCATATGGACCACCACCTTATATCATTCATGCTACCATACAGCAAAATTTTAAACCTTTACAAACTATTGAAGCCTTATCTTCTGCCTAGAGAAGTACTTCTCTATCTTCTTGGTCCCAAATCAGTTTAGAAGGTTTATTTGCAATGACGATAGTTTATATCATAATAGCAGGATGTAAAGCAGCTATTTATTTCCCTTAATAAAATACTTTACTAGAACCTCTAAACACCAAGTAGTAGATAGACTAAGGGTCTTAGATTCATCTCTCTTAAATCCAGAATTACTGTTATCTCGATTTATGATTTCCCAAGTTCGATTCTCAGGCAAGATGTTGCCAACAGGTCTTTCTAAAAATACTTCCATCTCCAGGAAGTTGATGCTGCTTTGGCTTATGCATAGTGTATTATTTGTTAACTTCAGTTGTCCAGTAGCTGGAGTGGCACAACCCTTAGGACCTCAGCAGAGAATTTCTGTATACTGCTTATAACTTCTGTATATCTACAATGTATCTTTTAAATCAATATACAGTCTTGATTCAAGGACTCCAAGCCATGGAAAACCAAGAATTCTCCAGGTAGAAAGAGCAGTGCACTGACATATGATCATAGGTTTTGTGTGAGAGATGGTATCATAAAAGTTTATTTTCATTGATTTGTGAAGCATTATTAGTTTATCTTTTTTTCTCTCTCTCTGTTTTCACAGGTGGCGGTTGTTCCCAATGGCTGGCAGCCTTCTCTATGTTCTGATTCCTTTTTGAAAACTCTTCTCCTGCATAGACATACAAAATACAATCCTCCAGACAATCTGCAACCCAAATACAGGCCAATCTATGGGCTGTGACCCCATATTAAAAAACATGCTTATCATTTTTCCTACCATTTACACCATTTTCTGGAAGCTTCAATTTGATTAAGAAAATGCAACACTGAAATTAAAACTAAAATAATGTAAACATTTTTAAAGATATTCCTACAGCACAAAAAAATTCTTCATCTAAAATAGTTATGTTTACAGAATATGTTATAAATAAATCTTTGGCCGTATCAAAATTTCTAGTTAGCCAAGTTAGATTCAATCAGGGAGAGAGCGTGTGGGAGAGAGATATGACACAGAGAGACTCTACACTTCCAGTGCTCATTTACCACAGAAATGAATAGTATAAGACTCTGTGGAGTTACAGAAAATATGAATGAAGAAGTAAAAAGTAGAAACATGGTGTCATGGTGTTAAAGTATGATGCAGAGACTGATTTCAAACCGAAGAATAATAATAGAAGACAATACTAGAATCCATTGATGAGCTAAAATAGCACACTGGTTTTTTAGTAAATAAATAAGCTTATATTGGCGAAATACATAAACAATGAAGTAGGAGCTGCTCCAAAGAATATCGATATCAATGAAAGACTTTACATAGATTCCAGTGGTTTTGTGATGCAGATAAAATCATGGATAAAACACAGATAAAATCTTAATTTGAATTTCACAGTTTCTAACACTGAGTATGGACTTCAGTGAAATGACTTTTGATTTCTATACATGTATATTAGTGGGGGCAACTGCTAATGTATGATGGATCTGTCTCAAAGGGAAAAGGCTCCTATGTCATGGGAATGGATGTCTCTGGGAACAAGAAAGTCTTCCAGGAACTGTCCTGCTGCAGAAAGTAACTGTGAAGACGAGCCTCTGATTGTGAAACGCTCTTACCGATTTTTCTGCAGTGCTTGGAAAGATGTCATTGAAGTTGCAAAGCCTGAGGGGCCTCTTTCTCAAATGTGAACAGCAAAACTGAGTGATGGAAATAATACCTTATTCCTTTCAGTTATACTTGCTTTGACTGTACTTGGTATTGTACAAGTCCTCATTTTTACCATATACAAAATAAACAATCAGTGACAGCTAATAAGCATGGCTTAGCTGATAGGCCAAGAGGAAAACTGGGTTTTAATCCAACATCTTTTACTAACACAACTGAGTGCAGTAACACACTTATTTTTCATTGACCTCAATATCAGTTAAAAAGATAAAATCTCTTGTAGGAAAGGACTATCTCTTGCACATGCATAGCACTTCTCACAACAGAGTTGTGATTGCAGTTAAGGTCTTTGTCTGCTGTACTGATTGAAAACTAATTAATAGTATTGAGCTTGATATTTTTACATCATTTAAAGGTTAAAAACTTTCTATCCTAAACACACAATTGAGCATTCCAGTGTCATTTTTTTCATAGAAGTTCAGCAACGATCCTTAGACTTTTCTCTCGCTATTTCTTAAAAGGATTTAAAAATTGATGTAGAAAATTACAACTGGATCTTAAAAATATTCCATTGTGACAGAAGGACAGCTATCAGTGTCTTTTTGTTATGTGAGTTATTGAAGTTTGACATCCTTTGAGGAATATTTTTCATAACCCACTGTTTGCTACCCTGTCTATCCAATTATTTAGAACAAGCAATCTGTCATTTTATTGTTTCCTTCCAATTATATAACTTTGATGACAGTCATGGCAGAGTATACTCTGTAAGTAAAATTAAATCTTACTGTGGATTCCAAGGGCTGCAGATCGTGTGTATGTACATGTGTGTTCATTGCAGGGATATGGAGTGGAGGGGGAAATATTAAGAGGACAGTGGCAGTGTATTACTTAAAATGCAACTATCTATGCACACTGCAGAAGATCCAAAATGGAAATAAAATATATTTTTTTAGCTAGTGATTTCCAGAAGCAGAATATAACCTATGCAGGTGATGGATGCTCTTCTGCAAGTGTCTCAGTGGTGATCACATTCACTCTCCCACATAATTACAGTAACTTCTTGTATTTAGCCTGGAAAATGCCCATGGAGCTGTAAAATAAAACTATTAAGTTTTCAGGAATGGCTGTTCTGTCTCTCTGCTCATCTGAGATACCCAGCTATCGATAAGGCCACGGAGAGTGAATGTCAGTCCCTCGGAGCTGGTAAGGTATCAGATCAGATACATTTATTAAACCGCGAGGGACAAATGCAGCCCATGGTTACAGCTTGCTGCTCCCTTTGACTTCAGAAGCAGTCACGCAAGGTATCAGGAATGAAGCTCACTGTATCATTTTTATATAGTGACTGATAGATCTCGACTGTTTCAAACTTGGGGACTACATTTGAGAGTGGAAGCAAGTCGTCAGGTTGTGCCTTCTTTGTTGCTGGTGGAGGGAAGGGAGACGCGTTCGCGTGGCAGTCGGGTCCAACACCAGTTAGCTAGTCAGAAAGCAGAGAACAGCAGTGAAGCTGGGAAGAAACAACATGCAAACAGCTGCAGTGTGAGATAGAATAAGCGAGTGTCAGCGGTGTTAGATGGTAGAGCTGTGTGAACACTTTCACACTCAAAGCAAAATTGTCAAGTTACCGTGTCCAATTGGGCATGGATTTCTTATTACATCACTGCAATACCACAAGCTGTACTGGTGGCAGAGTCACAAAACCCTTAATTAAAGAAGTAGAGGAGAAAGAAAGAAAATGAATAAATTTTTTGTTGTTATTGGAGGTCTTTGAAAATGAACATTGCGCTCTATTGTAAACCTATACTGAACAAAACCACATAAGCATATGCCTATGTCCCAATGAAGTCGTGCTTAAATGCTTTGTTTCAATTGAGGCTTGAACGTTTCAACCATCTAAACCAAAGTTGCTTTGATATATTATCTTTTTTTTTTTCCTTTTGTCTGAACATTTACCATATTTCAGAGTCAGCACTGGCCAGCCCAGTTCTCCTGTATATCCCACTTGCCGCTATAATTTGTGAAGATATTCAGGCTTTTGGGGGCACTTCAGCAGGAGCTGATGGTATGATCAGAGAAAGATCTAATGATTACAGGCACTATTAGGGAATCCAACCTTCATGAAATTCACAGGGATTTTTGAAGCACATTATCTAAACTTTATTATAAATCAGGTCTTTTATCTGCTGTTTGAGATGCTTTCCCTAGTTTGACAGTGTACAATATTCCAGCTCACCAGTGTTTCTGCTAGATGTTGATCTTGCTTGGCCTGTGTGCGTCAGACGTTTTTTAACAGTGATATAAACGTATCTGCAAGCTGCTTAACTTGTTCTTTATACCAAGATTCAAGGAGATTGGAAGGTAGTTTTAAAAGCAGTTCATTGAAAAATTATCAGACTATTTTGCTTCACTTTGGCACCACAGTTTTGTGTAGTTTCTCTACCGGTTTAGTTAAACTGCTTTTCACACAAACCAAAACTAAAAAATGACCTGATCAGCATTGGATCTGTTCTCCATGAAGAATCATGACTTTAGGATTTATCTCTCTCGAGGACCTTCACTGGAAACATTTTAGACATGTTCGATGTCCCCCTTTTTTTCTCCCAGTTGTTTGAGGAGGGAGACTGTGACTTCAAGACTGGATGTTACTGTTTTGCGTTGCAGATGTGTTGCCTCTTCATATGCACAGGAAAATCTCAGTGAGATGGACTACTAGGTCAGCGTGCCCACAACTTGTTTCAGCTATTTATATTGTTTTAAAAAAATATCTAAACCCAACAAATAAATCATAGCTATCAAAGCAAATAGAACCCAGGAGATTCCTGTGCTCATGATGGTGCTCAGACCACTAAAGAGAAGAATAAAATAAAAATAAGAAACAGAAAAGTTTGGGCTCATAAGTCATGCTTGCAAAGCACACCAAGGGAGTGATCTGCAGTTGCAGTACTGTGGAAGAAGTACCAGGAGAAAAGGCATTGTGGGCATTACTGTGCAAATAAGCACACCATGAAGTCCAGTAGTTTTGCAAATTGCAGTGTATTCTGCTACTGCTCCCCTAAAAGTAGCTTTCAAAGCTACCACAGAGTTGCACATCATCAATACTAAATTCTAAAATGGACTAGAACAAATTCAAAACTTTATATAAAGTCTTTTGAAGCCAATGTTTTTGAGGCAAGAAAGACGTTTGCTAACTATATCTTTATTAAATATTTCTATGAATGATAGCTCTGTTTTTGACTGTGGTAATAAGTATGGAAACAGAATTATCGCGATGTTTAAAAGGGGACTAATTTATGTCTAAGCTGAAGTATAGGGCATGCTATTATAGAAAAATTAACACTGGTTCCAATGAACCTGAGCCTTGGATAACTAGAGAACAGGGTATTTTCCAATTCTCTTGGGTACTCAGATCACAACATAATGCATGGCATTCTTTTTAAAAGAGCTCTGACTGGAAATTCTCCATGCAGCACAGATTTGCATGTTAGGTGTAAATTTTCTAGGACATTTTTCCAGAAATCTGCATTTAGATAGAAGTATTTTACAAAGTCTAAAATCTGAGATTTTGTGTGTATCCTAGTTGTTATTTTCATTTTTATTTTTGTGTATGTGCTGTGGACAGGTAAAAAGAAGGAAGGTGTGTTTTATTTGGCAGTTTTGGATATAGAGAATCCAGCACAATGTCTAAAAAATCCTTCCTCAAATCCCAAACCCAAATGAACTAAACTTTTGTGATCTTGTGATCCATCAGCCAAATAGTTAAAAGGAGTTCTTGAAGTCTGTGTTCACTGAGTCTTAAAAATCTGAACTTGGCCTTTTCTTTCATCTGTTAAAAAGCAGTTTGGGAGATGCTCAGTTGTCTTTTTATATTCAAACTCCTGCTATTTGTTGCTTGCAGCTTTGCTCACATTTAGAAAGCACGTATCCCTCTGCATAACTAGGTAACAACAGATTTTTGCATTCAGGAAGAAAAATTAACCTTGGCAGGTATAGTAAAGTACTAACTCAAATCCCATACATTAGATTTTCCAAGATATTTTAAATATTTATCTTGTATTTTTATTCGAAGCCATTCTCCTTCTTCAGACATGTCTCTTTAGCCTGATCCACTCAAGTTTCCTGTTGCCACAGAAGCTTTAAGATTTATTTTTAATTCTGAAACTCCTTCTGTCCTCTTACATCTCTAGTAACCAATCTTTTTAGGCACTGTGTAGCCTTCAATGTGACAAAGAGCTTGAACTCAGTGGTACAAGTGATTCTCATTGCAGCTTGTATCTACACCCAGTGCAATCACTACCAGTGAGTCAAGTATGGATGAAGATACCTGCCTCATGCTGTGCTGTGCTGTGAAAAACAGCTGATAAACAGTCTTATATGAGCAAAATTTGACATACCTAGTTCAGACAGATATGCCATGAACTGACTATAAAGTCAATGGGTAAGGTCTAGACTAGCAGTTATGTTCCCTGACATCTACAGAGACTCTTCCCGGAGAGACATCACTTCCTTGTAAAGGAAAAGATAATCTTTTCTTTAAGAAATTGGATATTCTGTAGCTTTCCTCAGGAAACAAATAAACTATTGAATGTTTTTTCCAGATAACAAATAAAGGACCTTTTTCTCCTTATGACTCATATATTCCTTGTTCCTCAAAAAATAGTATCTTTTTTTGTCTTCTGAAAAGTATCAGTTCACACTTTGTATAATAATCTATTGATATATGTAGGCATATAAGAAGCATCTGATTACAGAATACAGACAGTATTTACACATTAATGGCAAAGCCCCTGGATGGGAAGTTGTGTTTGGGGATCTGCTCTGTCTTTGGTTTTGCCACCATCTCCATCTCCAGCCTCACTCACTTACATCACTTTTGCAATTCAACACAAGCAGGGTAATTTATTCATTATAAATCACTGTGAATCTGTGCTGCATATTTTCCTGAAAAGTCCAAGTTTGGTTAAAACATACAGATTCCCATATCTGCAGCATGTGCAAACATTTTTAATAGCAGTAAGCGCTTTAACCTGGAAGGTGCTAAGTATTTTCTGCAATGTGTTTAGATCCTTCAGTTCTGAGGGTGACTGACATCCTTTAGAATCAGGCCCTCATTTTTCACCTAAGAGATGAAATAACACATCAAGTTAATTTGAAGTGACTTTGCCATAAACCTATTTCTCATTCAGAATGGGTTGGATATCAGTAGGATTAAATGTTCTGAATATAGAAAGAACTCCCCCCATATATAAGCTTTTAAATGCCCCTTCAAACAATGATCAGATGTGGAAAGTTGAGATCTGTTTTCTGTGTGTGGCAGACTGGCAGCAACTGGACTTAGGCTTACATTTTCTGCCTTCACTAACAGAATTTTGTTAGCAAGTCTGCCAAAACCAGGAAATTGCTGGCAGCTTTGGTGGAAAGTGGAGAATTCAGTGGGTTTTTGTCATCCCAAAAGGTCTGCACTTATGAAGTGCTCTCTTGTATAATGAAGTCCATTTGTCTGATGTAAAAGACTTCAACAGCTCATCAATGTTCCGCAAGAAGCAGTAAGAAATGGTTCTGTTCATGCTATATACAGAGGCAACAAAGATGCCGAAATGCCATGCTCTGCGTTCTTCTGTTTATTTGGTGTATCAGAGAAACATAAGCAGTGTAGGAATGTAATTTAATTCAAGGTCAGCCACAGACATTATGTGAGACCTCATAGAATGAACAAATGAATAATAAACAAAATTAAAAACATCTATTGCTGTCTTTATAGCCTGGTTGTTTGTTTGGCACACTATATTGTGGAAAGTGCTATATATTACAGTTTTGGAAGGTCGGGTTCTTTCTATGTTATTTTGTTTATTGATACTACCCGGGGGCTGGGAAGGAGATGAAGCTGAAAATAGCAATATTTAAAATTAATATCAGGAAACCTTTTTGGTATAAAGGTCTATCCAATTGTGTTTTAGAAAGAGTCTGAAAGGAAAATTCAGAAGTCCGGTTGCTTATTTTGTTTAAACTGAACTGGACAAAACACTCCAATTTATAGCAGTGGGATGTTCTGTGTTGTTGGGCAATAAACTAAATTTTTTCTAACTCTAGTTTCTACAGATTATCATCTATGAATCCATACCACTCATGCACTTGAGAGGGTAGAATTTAACCTAATGATTATATACAATCTTTTAAATAGAAAGCATTGAATCATTTTACAAAGAATAACATTGATGTGTCTCAGAAAATGAGAAATGCATAAAAGGAGTCCATGTAATAGGACATATATTTATTTTTCATTTGGAAGTGATCTTCAGTGGCTCACTAAAGTTTCTGAAGAGTTTTGTGGGCTGCTGTACTTCACGCACATAAATAATATCAGACAAAACTCGTATGTATAAATATTCCCAGACTTGGCCTTGATGCCAGTTCAAATCCTCTCATCTTCAAATCCTTTTCCTTTTGTAGCTCCAATATTCCTACTGCACTCCAGCAAAAGCAGTGATTTCTATTTATAGTTTATATAGTCTATATTCTGTATTTGTTATAATGAATATGGGTAATATATGTTTATAGAAGTTATTAATTCAATTGCATAGCAATTGCATGGTCCTACTCTCCCAGGCATTCGAATGGAAAGAAAAGGAGAAGAATGTTGTTTATGTTTCTCTACTTCAGGAAAATATACCAAAATCAGGGCAGCCAAAGGGGTGATTCCTGCATTGCTCTGAGTTAC
Source organism: Rhea pennata (assembly GCF_028389875.1). Taxonomy (NCBI): domain Eukaryota; kingdom Metazoa; phylum Chordata; class Aves; order Rheiformes; family Rheidae; genus Rhea; species Rhea pennata. The sequence continues at coordinate 55,643,846 of NC_084667.1, forward strand.
AAATGAAAATCTATCTTTTTGTGCATTGTTACATTCTGTATATCACCAAGTCTTCCCATTATATATCAGGGGCTTCTTCAACATTTTGCGTTACGCTTATGAATATTGACTAACAGCACTATATCAACATTGTTAAAAGCCAATCCTAATATTTGACAACATCAAAGAGAGATAGGATATGTTTTCTCTGATGGAGTTTGGACATGTGGGATGATGTAAAAAGAAGAAAAAAAGAGTGGAAGAAAATAAGCCCTCAATATCAAAGGACTAACATTTAGCATTCTTAAAAAATAATATATCTTGCATTAACTATTACTGAAGTCAATTTGAGTGAAGCTGAATGTTCAACATAGCAAATTCCTAATGTGCCTGCTTAACAGAACCAGTTTGTGATATTGTTGAGCTACTGTATGCAAAGTACAAATACTTTTTTTTTTAATTCCTTTTTATTTTTCTGAAAGAGTTGCAGAAAGCTGGGCTGGATAGTCTCTCCTAATGTAAGTCACTGATTAATAAAATGTGTTATAATAGGTGTGACATGCACTTTAAGACTTTCAAAGCTATGTAGTCTCCCATTAATTCAAGTGCAAATTGGAATATGGTTACATTCTGTTGAAATAAAGTGACTGAGACTTCAAGGGTCCCATTTTACTCACATTTATGAAGTTTGTGATAATTCACCACAGCAGCAAAAACTGGCAAGAACAGAGAGATTCAATTTGATCTCTCTCTTTCTCTCTCTCTCTCTACTCCTAATGCTTAATAAATTTTCCAGAAGAGAGGTACACATACTATATTCTCAGGACTGTTAGTTTAAGAAATGTACTGCTTGCTTTTTTCCTTTTATAAATTAATTACAGTTGAACCTTCCACTAAATCCAGAGAAAATATTTCTGTTTGTAAAAAGGTTTTTCATACATTATGGTCTAATCCTGTATGATTTAACTGTGGTCATGATCTTTTTCTAACACTATGGAAAACATGATTTCACTACAAAATCTTTTTTTTTTTTTCTTTTCTTCTGATATATTGTGTCTTTCTGGCAATATACGTGTCTCCAAGACTGTTGACTTTTTGTCACTGTTTTCCTTAGTTTGACAACACTTATGTGGGGAGAGTCATGAGGAAGGGCTCAGCTTAGCCCTATTGAGCCTAAGAGCCTGTAATCCGCCCATTCTAGGTAATGAGTTTGTGCCACTTGTGTTTTATTTGTCTCTCGTTGTATGTTTTCCTTGTGCTTTTCTGGGTGCAATCCAATCAGTGTTTAATTTCCCTGACTGGCCCAGTGTGAAGATTTATTTCATTGTGTTTGTCCTGCAAGCAACATGTATTCTGAATTTTGAGATAAGTTTATTGAAATACTTAAGGGGGGAGGGAGGGGGAGAAAGAGCGGGAGAAGAGAGGAGGTTTGCCTGAATGTTAATCTGAATAACCATGTTAAGAGGCTCTTCAGGTCCTGGGACAAACTGAGATTTCAAAGTGTAGAAGAAGGATGTATGAAAAGAACTAGTGCAACTACTGTACTGGATACGCTGTTGTTTGTAGGGCAGTTGACTCACAGGTGAGAAAGAAAAAAATTTAAGAATGGAAATGTGCACAGACCACTCACTAACTGTGGCTGTTGTATCATTCTTTGAAATCATAAAGCAAGGTGAAGCCACCCATCCTTTATAGACTTCACTGAATAGTGCCTAAAACAAGCGAAGGCTTTAAAAATTGTGCCAAACATTGACCTCTCGTAAACTTGTGCAGGTAATCTAATATGTTGATCTCTTCAAACTACACCTGTCATACTTAGTATCTGTGGATCAGGGAAGCAAGAAAAGAGGGTTTTAAAAAAATGGTCAGGGCAATCTAAAAAATCAGTTCCAAAGTCCTACTTTGCTTTTTTATTCATATCCTTGCTAAAAATAGGTTGCACTTGCATAACACTTTCCACAGGAGAATCTCTGACACTTCACAGATCTGAACATAGCCTCCCAGTGTACCAGTAAAACTGCAAGCAGTAGTCTGCCTATTTCTGCCACGAGTAAATTGAAAGCACAGGAAGTTGCATGTCTCTCTTTTGACAAGAGAGAGCTTGTGAGATGGAGCGTGGAGAAGCCCACTGAAAAGGAATTACTTTAAGTTTGGAATATGAAAATGTCCTAGTTTTTTAGAAAGCAAAATATTTCAGTCTGGAAGTGTGAAATTTTACTAACTTTTTACAGTTGACAGAATTCATTGAAAAATTGCAGGACTGGAAGCAGGACTGCAGACTCCCACTCTCTTGTGTCAAAGGATGTGAATCCTGCCTTTATATCAGACGTGTAAGAGAAATGAGGAGAACACGGAGATCCTACGGGGTTATGCTGTACAGCCTTGCAGCATGTACAGAAGACACAGCAGAGCTGGAGATTGTGCCACTGTGAGAGAAATCTGTTGCCACAAAGGACTGTGTTTCTTAATGAGACATTAGACTGGAATAAAGCAAAAAGTCCATGCCTCCTTCATTTAGCTGGAAATATTTTAAGCAGCCCATAAGCAATTATTTTATTTACTGGGTAGATATGTAATTGCACTACATAATTTTTAAGCATAAAGTCTAAATAACCCCACATGAAAAGAAAAGAAGTCCTTTTTAGTGGTTAGGAAAATAAACTGTTAAGCACCCGGCAGTGAAAGGGTCAAAACAGTTGTATTAACTGAACTCTCCTGAGGACGTATGTTGTTTACAGTATATGTTTAAAATAATATTCCTGGCTAGTCAGGCTTTCCCTCAGGATAATGCAATTACAACAGTAACAGAGGATTAATTAAAGACTCTCCCATAGGTGTTGCTAGAGATCTTGAATCGACCGAAAGGGGATACATTACCAACTCAGCACAGAGGTGAACAGACCAGAGCTGTTCAAAATAATTAGTTAGGCACAAGGGCAGGGTTGAGCTTTTTGCCTCGTTTATCTGATTTTGATTAATACTTTAATCTCTCTCTCTCTTTTTTTTAATGCAGAAGAGGTATACTAGCTCCCATTTATGTATAAGAAATGAATAAGGAAGATCAAGCTTCTGGATAAAGAAATCAATAACAAATGAATTTATTCTTGTTCCAGTGTCAAGTAGGATATATTTTTCTTTTCTTTCCTCCTTTTTTTTTTTTTTTTTTTTTTTTTATATACACCTGGTTTATTTAAACACATGCAGTCGGGGGTAATTTTGCCTCAAAGAAAACAACAATCCTGCTCCTACACAATGCATGGCGTGATGTAAATGCATGACAGGGAGCAACCATGACATGAGAAAGTATTAAAGCCAGAGGATCGCCTTCCCATTCAGTGCCTTCAGAATCATCCCCGCGTGTACTTGTGAAGGCTTATGAGCAGCTGAGTCACAGTTCTCAACTTGGCAAGGCCAAGTAGTTAAAACTGTAATTACAATGATAAAGTTAAAAAATGAAGGCAATCTCTCTCTCTCCAAACACCTTTTTTAAGATGAAAAACATATAGCAATCCAGAATGTATTATTTTTGCATAAATAATTATTTTAATATGCCTCTGTCTCAAGGTTCCTTTTCTGGATGGACATCTTATTCAACAGAAAAGATAAGGTGCAAAATTTAGATGAAATGTAGGAAACTTTGGGGTGGAGGTGAGTTAATATATGTGGCAATGAGGTGTACGGGGAGATTGGGGCTAGATTCTTCATAGGTCATATTATATCATTAAATTGATAGTGGGATGCAAAGCTGATCTTACAGTCTCTGGGGCTGTTCTGGCCACAGTTGCTCAGATACGTGTTAGGACAGCCTCCCATTGAAATAATATACATTTACTCATTAAATTATATAGATTTATCACTTTTTTTTCAGTAGAAAAACTACACAAACTGCATCAAAATTTCAAAATAAATCACATAATCATTCATTTAGCCACTACATTAAAAAAAATCTGATGAAGAAAGTGATGATCTCTTTGTGGTGAATATTTTATTCTCAAGTCAAGAAACATGAAGTCAAGGTGGTATATTATGTCAGTTAACTCTAGCTGAGGATCTGACCTATTTTAAAGATGTACATAATTTCTTTTGTTTGACTAGATTTGTTTTGTCATAAGCAATGCATTTTTCTGAAAGGTGATAGAATAAGGAGAAGTAAAAATCAATTTATGAAATGTACGTGTTTGCTGTTTATTATGATTTTTTTCAGATATTGTGAATATGAAGCTTACTGTAATAAAATATATTCCATTTATTCAGCAATAAATATGAAGAAAACTATGATCTGCCTAACTTAATGAATAGGGATGCTGTGCCTTTTAATTCTTGAACAACTGTGAGAGAAAGAAAAGAATTTTAAAATGACAAAAGCACAGCTTTTGGAACAAGCTCAAAAATTTCAAAGGAGTTGCATCAGTTTGACTGAGGGGAGAAGTTAGATTTATTTGTGAAGGAAGTCTTAGGAAAGTCAGTTTTAGTGCATGAGATAGCACTCCTGGCAAGTTTAGTAAAGGATATTCAAGAGATTACTGTAAGGAGAAAGCAAAGAATTTTCTAAGGAAAACATTAACTCAATATCTAATGTACTTAAAATTTTCGAAGGCAACAGTCAGCAGTATGATCCTGGATAGATTCTTATGTGCCATCACATTTCACAACTGCCCATTGATGAGAGATGCTCTTCACTGGGGTTCAGAATTCATGTATGTCTATACAAATCTGCTTTTTAACCAATTTCAGAGAGTTTAGCATCCTAAAAGGATGCAGTCTGGTCCCACTGATGGAGTACTACTGCGTGCACATTTCTGGACCTGTGCAAAAGGCAGATTTGCATGCAGTAGTGTCTGTGTCTCAGAATTTTTTTATTCTGTTTCAGATCTTTCCTTCCTCCTGCACATCTACACATACCTATCAGTGCCTGGAGGACTGGATACACAGCTCAGTATGTGAGCAGCGTGTATCGTAATTTTGACCTGGCTGCCAATATCAGATGCGCACAGCAGCTGTGCATTTGTGGGAAGGCTTCGTTGATCACATATCAACTGAAGGACTGTAGAAGACATGTATAAAGTTGTGCATATAGAACCTGGTTTTTTAGAGGCAGGACAGTACTGGCAGAAACGAAAATGTTCCTTTTCTTCCTTTCTGTAAATTTTTGCATTTCTCTTGCCCTTATTGATATGCACTGAAGGATACTTTAGGTCCTAATGTTACAGCCTGCTGGAGGTCCCTTTAGTAGCTGTCACTAGATGGTGCTAGCTGTATAAGAGAGTTATCCCATCTTTTTCATCTCCCTTTCTGAATTCTACCTATCAAGGACCCTGAGAGCTCTGGCTCAAAGCAGGAGATATATTTCCACTGACCTCTGGGAATCCAGAATAGCTGTTTTGTCCCTTAAGGATAATAGGTCAATAGGGATTAATTAGGGAATTGCCAGGGCTCTGGATTGATCTTGTGTGTATATGTGGATTTCTGCTGAACACAAAGCAGACCTCTACTTCTAGCAGTGTTTCCAAGGGAGTTTAAGATAAGCAGATGATGGTTGCTTTTATTTTGTCGTTCTCTCACTTTTGCTGAGCAGGAGGTTTACCTTTTTCAAGTCTGCCAGAAACCAGCCTTCTTCCTCACCAAGATGGGGGGAGCCCTATATTTGCCCTAAAACCAGCCCGGCAGAGGACTGAGGGGAGACTGACAGTGACTGGTCCTGGGAGGAGGTGGAAAGGGGAGCAGTGCATCCTGGAAGAGTGGCTTTTGCCCCTTGTTTTGCACAGTTACTTCCAGCCCATTTGGATGGTTCCTTTGAGTCCCATGGAATAGACATAAGCCATAACAGAGGTCTGTCTTCTTCAGAGGGGATGTGGTGTATGCTATAGGCTATGGGGAATGGAAAGAAAATGGAGGCTGGGAGAGGAAAATGGGTAGAAGGACCCGGTTCAGAAAGTCAAAAAAGAGCACAAATTGTGTCTGCACCTCCATTTTTCCCTGCAGAACATTTTCCTCACAGTTGGTGTCCTATTGAAAGACAAACCTTTCTTAGACCAAGCCTTCATGTCCTTGTGCTCGGGAAGAGTTTATCTGAAGAAGAGACCAGTTAACGACATGAGGTTTTCACCCTTAGCAATAAAAGCCTTTCCCTTTAGTGAAAACAGGGCACATTGCTCTCAAATTGGGAGAGATGCTAAGTGCAGTGACAATTGTTTCCCAGGGAGAATGATTCGGCAGGAAGCCAGTATTTAATCACATAGCCACATCACATCATTACAGAGCATCACTCAGTGCAACCACTTGATGCAGTGCACCGCACCTCTGTAGCATAATGCTGGCTTCCTGCCAACAATTTAGAGAAAACTGCTATCAGCTTTTATAATTGCTTCCCTTGATGAAACAACCCAGTGAAATGGCAGGGCTAGAGTGGGGACGAAAGGGAGAGTTATGAGACCACAAAGTTCCCAGACTTGCAAGTTGCACCTATTAGCCAGCAATTAAATTACTGGCCAACTTCAAAAGTCCACCACAATTGGCTCTAATTGTCAGCCTTGCTGGCACTCTCCATAGAGAGGCCAAGAATTAAATGTATGTGAAGACAGAGCAGCTCACTGCATCCCTAAAATGATGCCCTTGGGCACTGTTGGAGGTTTATTTTGCTGCTGACCATTTTGTACACAGCCTGTAGCTAAGCTGAGGACTTAGCATACCACAGCACTACATATACTATGTATATGTTTACACTATCACTAAAAAAATTCTGCTTGGTCAAATACAGAAAGAGCCCCTTGACCTTAAATGGTTAAGACAACATGTGCTGTCTTATGTGCTATCTACGTCTTTTGACACTCACAGTACAATACTTACAAGTATTGAAAAGAACAGGATCCAGACATAAATAGGCAAATAATCCAGTTTTAAAATAATAAATACCTTTCTTGGTCCTATCCAGCTAATGAGAATATAAGAGCAAGTATCAGTTCAGACCAAAGTCTGAACACTGGTCTATTTAGACTAGTATTCTCTCTCCAACATCAATGAGTAGTTAATACTTAGGAAAGAGAACAAGAACAGGGTTTATACAAAGGGATCCTCCCCTAGATATTGCTGCCCAGTTTCTAGCAGACATAATCTGAGGAATTTCATGAGCCTGGGCTTGCATCTGGCCCATTGAGCTTAATAGAACACAACGGTCCTATCATCCATAAATTTGTCTAATCTGTTCTTAACTGCCTTTTTACTTGTAGCCAGCTTTACTTGACGTGACAATGAGTTTCATGATTTAATTATTGTGTTGTGTGAAAACAAGCTTTTTCTTTCGTATATTTAAAGCCTCTGGGCTGATAATTTCATTGGTTAGTTGTTGTATTCTCATTCAAATAAAGAGGAGCAAAAATGACTCAGCTCCACACAGCTTGGGATCCTTCTGTATTTTAGTCACCTGCATATAGTGCCACCTTTGTCAGCCTTTGTGTCCATAGAGATAATACTGCGCTGCACCCAGGAGACCGAACACTTTACCTGTCCCTGAAATGGGCAGTGCACAAATGCAGAGCAGGCAGATCGTCTAGCCCCAACTGCTCCCCCAAGATCTTGCAGTCCAAATATGCAAACATGGCAAAACAGGCTGATAGAGGGAAGTGTGGAAAACAACAGTGCAGGGTGAGTCAGCGTGACTGACAGTGTGCCCACCTATTTTTTCCTGGATGTTGCTGGTTGCTTCAGAACAAGCCCCAAACCATGAATACACATCCTCTGAGGTAAAATAATTTCCACCCACCTTTCAATATTCCAGTGAAAAAAAATCCAAAATCTCACCTTACCCTCCTTAAGTATTGCCTCTGGGCTCACACATTTCTGGTGTCAGATTTGGAGGGAATCAGCAGTTTCACTGCTGTTGTGGCTGACGAGGAACAATAGTTTAATCCAAAGGAATCCTGGTTTGGATACGATGAGACATCCACATGGCCAAAAGGGTGGCACCAGTGCCTTCTGTTCTCTGCATGCCGACTTATTAGTCTGAGAAGTGGATATATGTGCAACAGAGTTTGAGCCAGACATAAAATACATCATCTCCTTTGCCAACGAAATAAAATGTCCTCTCTCAAATCTGGACACGCAAAACTGTGCCCTATTCTAGACTAAAGCAGTCTGTAGAAATGGACTTGAATCCAGGCATGAGCATCCAGGATTAAAAGCTTTTGCAGACTTCAGTATATTGGTATATATTGACTGGGCTTTGATCCCATCCTACCTTAACGCACAATATCAGCTACTTTTAGTCTCACAGCACTGTGGATTGCATGGACCAAACATGACTGAAAAAATAATATGTGCGAAAAGCTTTCTCCAGATCAGCATCCTTTTTGCCCCTGCTCTTCCAAATAGAAAAATGCAATTGTCTGCAGACAGAATGAAGCATACTTAACAAAGGAATGCATATGTCCTAATGTTAGTCTTTGTTAAAATAAAGCAAACAACATTGTTTTATGAGTGTGTTTATATAACATATGAGTTTATAGGAGACAGTCCAAACCATTACCTGTTTATCTATTTAAAGCAGGATACTCTGTTACTCATTACATGTGAACAATATATGAATACCCTGGCACATTTACTGTTAAGGTCAATACAATGATAGGACTTGATCCTGTTTTCTTTGTTGCTTACGGAAGAAAATCGAATTCTTGCAAAGCCTGGGTTAATTTTTTTTCTTTGCTTCTGAGACCAGCAGGATATATGTTTAAGTGCCTATTCCCTAGTGGGCTAGGCCATCAAATGCATAAATTATGTTAGGGCAAGGGAGACAGTATCAGGGTCTGATTTCATACAGATCTCAACATGATCCTCAATTTCTAAAGCTAATCAGCCACTTTCTTTAGATATCTTTACTACAGGAATGCTTATCTACCCAACAACTTTCAGCCCTAAATAGGAAGAGTGTCCTTTCAGTTACCATATAGCAGCTACCTGTGAAATATTTTTGTTGTCTTTAGAAGCATATACAAATGATATTGTCACACTGTCGCAGGCTGCAGCTCCTAGGATGTTTCTGAGGAAAACACCTGAGAGCTATTCTTAAGTACGTGTTTTAATTTATGCAGGTATTTAAATTTTTTACATCAATGTGGACAGATGCAAGCATATGTGTATGTGTGTTCTTCATAAAGTCTCTGATGCTTTCACATCAATCACAATCTTTGTGAAGCAAGGTGTGCTGAGGACCCTATAGTACATAAGTGGTGATCTTAAGTACCAGTATTACAACTCTTCAACTTCTTAATTTCTACCACTTAAAATAAAAGGTATATGCCCATGGGATAGATGTAATACAGAGGATTTATCCTTTATCATAAATTATCAGGACAATCTAGCTGGTTAGGTTCTCTTTCTTAAAGATTTAAAAAGATCTTCTCCTGATTTGATCAGTTTCTGAAAGGCCCTCCTTGAATCTAAGTTCATAGCCCAGAAGTATTTTTCTTCTAGGTCCTCAGGCTGTACAACTTCCCCTAAAGTCCAAGGAAATTAGATGTTTGTCATCTGGCAGCTCATGCAAACCACCACTTTGAATTACATGGAACAGAAAGTGCACCAGTCCATATGTTTCTGGAAAACTGTGACGCCACCTTCGGGCATCCTGTTCCTACAGTTAGTGACGACAGGATGAGGCAAGTGAATGAGCTCACAAGAAGTAATAGCCTGTAGGAACTCTTCAGTAGTTCCTTATGCAGGCATACATGGAATGACCTTATTGCCATCAGGATGAAGAATTTGTGCCAATATAGTAAGGAAGGCCGGAGTTACAGATTTCTCAGGGAAATCTGAAGTAATTTAATTCTATATAATGTATTTGGCCTGCCCCAGACAGGAGGTATGTAAACTCCTTATTACCTGCTATAAATATCTGTCTTCCACCCTGCCCCAGGGGAACTGCGAGTTAGCAAGAAACTAAAGCTTCCTCTTTGCAAAGGCTTCATCCTCTCCTACCAGCGGGTGCTGTTGCTGCACTGAGTAGGGTGAGCAAAGAGGGGAGCCCAGGAAATTCTCCTCCCAGTGCTGTCTGCTCCTACCACGGGCTCCTCCATCTTCCAGGTGGAAGGTTTAACTAGCAGGGAAAGGAACAAGGTGAATCTGGAGAAGACATCCTTACTTGCCTTCCCATTATTACTTGAGATTTGGCTTAAAGGGATCATTATAGAAAAGAGGTGCATGAGGCCACAAGCGTGGTTCAACCTCATGCAGATTTTTCTGTTCTCATTATTAGACTTTGTAATTTTTGTTAGATACAATAACTTCCATCCGTAATCCTTTTAGCACTTATTTCTAAATTATCACACTGCACTTACCACTAATAGATAGCAGGTGAACCTCCTTTGGAAATTTTTAGATAGACCCTTCCCTATCTAAGGCTTGACCACTTGTTAAGCTGTACAAGCATCAATTAAAAGTCCGCCTTTTAACTCATTTGGTGAAGCTGGTATAGAAGGCTCTGTGTGGACACTCATATTTTGGATTATTTGTAAGTCACTTAAAATAGGCTTAAACTAAACCAACTAAAACAGAAGGATGTCCAAATGGAGGTTGGCACCAGTTTAATTAAACTGCAGCAACTATGTATATAAACAAGGCTTAAGTTACAGACTGTAAATTACTTTTGACTGTGACATTACTCATTTCATTTTACAGCATCACAGAAGTTCAGTTGCTCTTGTATTCAGCCAAAATGTGGATCAGTCACTCCACAGTATATTTTGATGAGCCCCATATGGATATACAGAGAACCTACACTAAACAGAGGAAATACCAGAGTGCTGTCATTAAGTAACCTTGAATATATGACATTGCAGTGTTTTATGTGAAGCACTGGTGCAAACTCAGCTTCTTCTGGCCACTCAAGTAGACTATTTTTTAGAATGAGGATGTACTGAATGTATCCTGTCATCTTTAATGTCCATTGATTATTCATGAAAACTTAGTGTTATTAAAAATCTTGCAAATATGTTTTAGTAAGCATATTTCATACTCATCTGATAAAATATTTGTTTTATCTTTTGAATCTGTGACTATCATGTGAACAGATCACCAGCTAAGTATTCCCCGTGGCGGTGGTCAGGTGTGAATGTGAAAGTTAAATGAAAAGCTATAATTTTCATTCTTAGCTTTGGTAATACAATCTTCAATTAATTAAACACACTGTGGCCTTGCAATGTGAGATTAATGACAGCCTGGTGTGCAGGCAAACCTGAATTTCAATATGTTTCTTTCTTACAGTGCATCACAAACTGAAGTCGTGGAAACAAGCTGTCTTATTCAGCAGAGTGTATTGAATTTAATAGAAATACATAAGCAGTGAAAATTAAGCAAATGCTTGAGTATCTTATTGAAACTGGAAAATAGAACAGTTTTATTTCTTTGCTTTTTCCTTCCCTCTTTTCTTCTTTCCTTCTTTCCTATAACTTTTCCATGAAGTTTCCCATGTTAAATTTTAAGAATATCTGAAGTAGCATTATTGATGTCACTTTCCTCACCATATTATTCATGGAAACGTATTTATGGAAAATTGATCCTAACATCTAATTCAGGTTTCAGTATAGCACTAAGCAACAGCCCAGATTTTGTCTGACATCATCCTATTTTTATAGAATTGATGCCTAGAACCTCTTTTTGTTAAGCTTGACCTTGCCTTGTGTATTCAAAGAGAAGCCTTATGCAAATTCTATCCTTATGCACAGAAGCACTATGCACTTAAAAGTGAAGGGGAAAGTAATTTGACTCCTTAAGATTTTATCAGTGAACTTTCAGTAAAATTTCCTATTCCTCAGATTCTCTTTCCCAAGAAAATGAATCTGAAGGATGAAGAAGTCCTGGGGTATTCCTGGGATATTGCATCTTGACCATGGAAGAATTTGATTTAGTTTCAGTCCCATTATGCCTAAAAGAAGCCTTTTTTTTGAGAGAGATTGTTAATGAAAATTCTTAGTGATCCATAAAACTGTATATTAAAATCAGAGTTTCCTTATATTTCTTTGCCTTTATTGTATCTTCTTTTTTAATTTGTTTTCACTACTATCTATTCCTCAGACTTGGTTTTGCATGATATTTTTTTGGTAGGACTACCTATCTTTTCAAGGTCAGGTACGTGCCAAAGTACTTTAAATTGGGGTTGAATCAACTTAGTTTATTGGGAAGGCATAAGGGAAGAATGGCCCCGTACCAGATATAGTTAAAGATTAAAACCTCTTCTGTGGGGAGCAAGCACTCTGGTAAAATCCATTGCTGGAAAACTGTTAAGTTTCTTTGTGTGTTGTCTCCCCCCCCCCCCCCAAGCATGGTCTTAACTAAGAATGTGTTGATTTGTTATTTACTGACACAATACTTAATCTTGTTTTTTTCATACTTCTCCGACAGAACCCCATGCCACCCTTTGCTAATGTTGTGCCCCCATTACAAGGCCTCACCATAAGGCCATAAAGCACTCAGCCAAATATTTGGCATATGCTGTGGTTTCCTAAAAATAACTCGATTTAGTCTCAATCCTGGAAAAATAACACTGTCAAAAGAAAAGATAGTCATTCTCTAAAGAAGATTCTTCTCTACCTCGAATCAATGGGGAGCCAGTTTTTCCCTATGCCTTCAGGACTGAACGAAGCATCAAAAAACTCACAGATCTCTGGAAAAGGAAGCAGACTTCTATGGAATAGAAAGCAATGTAATACGCAAAACGCCAGGTTACATCTCACTGGATAAAAACTACGTGGTTCCTACTGACTCACCCGCTTAGAGAGTTATCTGTACTTCATCAACAGTAATAAACTACTTCTCACTGATTATGAGGCGCCTGGCTGAATTCTTGGACAGGGGCTGTTGTAGGTTATAGCTAGTCCTGGAATTGTCTTGTGGTTATAGAACTTGACTTGGATTCAGAAATTCTGGGTTCAGTTCCCAGCAATGCCACAGACTCCCTTGGGTAGGGCACTAAAACCCTTTGTGCCTCAGTTCTCAGTCCAGAATTTGCCTTTGACCTCGGAAGTCAATATCTTTTCTGAGCAATGATGCTCTGAGACTCTTGTCGCAAGGCTCACTAATGCCATGTTCCTAGATGAAATTTTCACAGTTTCTCCCCAGCTGACAATTCAAGAGGAAATTTTAGTTGAAGAAGAAGCAGCAAAAAGCAGATATCAGAAAGAAATTAAACTGTTATCCATAATTACAGACCTGTTTGAGTGAATAGTATCCTGCATGTCTGGAGTCAGTCCTGCATATCTGATTGGGTCTAATCCCAACCAGTACAGATTTCTTCTGTGGCTCTGGGCAAACCACTTAATCTATTTCATTTTCACCATCTGCAAAATAGGGCTAATAATGCACTTAAGTGAGAGGTGTTTAGAGGATTAATTAGCTAGGGTCAATTATGGCATTAAGTCATAGTCTGCAGGACTGGGAACAAGGTAGGGAGAAAAGGAAGGAGGAGGAGAGCCAGACTAGTAGGAACTCCTGTAGCCACGGTGCTGATGGCAGGCACATTGCACTGAGGCTCTGCGGGGGCACAGCTGCCATGCCACCGTTGGAAGAAAGATTGTGCCTGTGCCAGCTCTGCTGATCAGGGCCTGTTCCTACTTTCAGAACAGGCTAGCACCGGCAGTCAGGCAAAAATAGCAGATTTTCATGTCCCATCTTACTGATCTGCCTGGTCCTCTCCTGTGTTCACGAGGTAGAAAAGACCTGTATTGTCCCCTCGCCCTCCTCTCTCGCACTCAAGACTCTGCTCGTTAGAAAACCAGTGAAGAGGAAATGGTCATCATCACTGCCACTATATACTCTGTGGTTAGTAGGATGAAGGAGAGTAGATCTCTGATTTCTTTTCAACTTTGTTTATTTAGATTGGGCACACAATAAACCCTTCTGCCCATGTCAGGATGTTATTTTTCTCTATGGGGGCTGTCTTACCGCGCAGCCCTGCTTAGATAAGTCACTCACTTAATAATAGGTGATGAACTGGCAATGCAACGACGTTCACTAACCAAAGCTCTCTCATTTCAGTACTCCAAGGGGTAGCCAATTCTAAGAACAGCCCTGCCTGTCAAACGTCCATTCCCTGGAATTGCTGCTTTTTTAAAACATATGCCCAGAATGAACCAAGTTAAATACAAACATATAGCGGGGAGTCCAATTTTACTGTGGGAACAAATCCTTGTTATACCATTATTTACACAGCATTTTCCTTGCTAGCTACTCATATACTGGTACAACACAAAACCCAGGCTTTTATGCTAGTCATCTTAAAAAGAAAAAAAAAATGAAGCACAACACAAGCAAACTAAGGTATTTTTACCTGTTTTGGAAAAAAAATCTAAGCACTTTTCATAAATCTTGTTTCATCCAGTACAAAGAAGTATTTATCTACCAACCAAGTCTCTAAAACAGGGCAAATTATACTTATCTTTATTCCTATCTACACAACTACATTTTCTTTGTGGCCTTGTCTGTCATTTGATGCACAAATATCAGGTTACTGCACAGAGAACTGTTCTAGCTATTTTTGAAAATATGTCCTTTACATGGTAAAGTAATCAGCTGCACGTACTTTTAGCTCAATACAGCTAGTAAGTGTAAGTGGATTCCCTTAGATTAGCACTATTGTAATCAATAATGGATCACATATTTTTTCATTTGCTGCTATCTGATGTAGCCATTTTCAACATTATTCTCGACTGTCTAAATAAATAATGATATAAATAAAAATAATCTTATATCAAAAAAAATCCATATTACTTTGAGGAGATCTTTTGTTTCTAGTAGGGCTAGTGCGACTTTTTTTGTGAGATTGCATTGTATTTTAGGAGTTTTTTAAGGACATGTGGTACCAGGAATGGGTGATATTTTCTGCAACTAGCATAGTTCTTTGTTAACACATTTGTGTATGAATTATATTATATTCATTAAATTTCTACAAGAAGCATTATCCAGCACCAATTACAGTTAATGAGAAGACTCCATTTTTCAACTCGAAAACATTTAGGCATTTGATCAGAAAAAAACCCCAATACTATGGGACCAATCATACACCAGAAGTTACTAATTCCAAATGGTAAGTAGTTACAAAATAGATGTTGCTAGTATCATGGGAAGATCATTCACCCAAGCTACTTGGGAAAAAAAATAAAAAAGAATAAAGATCCCTGATAGAATTTAGGCATGTTCAGCGAGTAGTTGCAAAAGGTCTATTTTAGCAAATGTTTTATTTGATAATACTATACAATAATTTTGGTTATACTTTCACAAGAAATGTATCTATCTTTAATCAAGTAAAAGAAAACCCTACCTGTTAAACGCTGAATGAATAAAGCACGGGAAAGTATGAATCATTTGGTAATTTTTAATTATTTAGTAATAGTAGAACAACTCTGAGGTCCCTCAAAAGAAATTTTCATTTCCTCCTCTGCCACATCATAGTGACCTCAATAAACATATTCACTTTTTGTGCTTGTAATTACTTATAAACATGCTTAACTCTTTGCATAATGAAAAACTACATTACAGTCTTCACTGAGGGCAATGGGACAAATCACAGTCATAAAGTTAAGTGTATATCCAAACTTTTCCAGATTCAGGGCCTAAAACCATTCCTAGTTCTGATCTGGTACTGGAAAAGTGTCAGTTAAGAGAATATAATACTGTCAACTTTATTTAATTAGAAACAATGTTGACTGAATAATAAAAAGAATAAAAAGAAGCAGATCAGCAGTACGTACATGCTTAACTTTCCTTCTCAATATCTAATAATCTGAAAGCTTTAAAAATTTAACTAAATAGTTTGTAATAACTGTTTATTTAAAGGGAAGAGTCAAATTTATTCAGGCCCATTTATTTTATGTTGCACTTCATACGTCAGGATTCTATACGTATTAAAAAAAAAATCTTCAAAACTCTGAGCCTGATTTTCACATATACTAAGGCATTTTATTCCACACAGACAGTATATAAAGAGACTTATAGTGGATATGAATGTTCTCTATACCAGCTAAATACTACAAAATGGCTTTTTTGAAAATAAAAATTGAGACGACTAATTGTTTTGTTACTTTTCTAACTGATGAACTTTGCTCACTCCGAATAAATTCTGTCCTCTGCAGTGTGTTATGCAGTCATTTCACATTTTTTTTTTGTGAGTTTACAAAGTGGTAGATTTATTTACAATCTAGGGAAAATAATGAAGGAAAGAGGAATCTTAAAAGCCAGTGTGAAGGCTGTATATTCCTCTGTTGTCTGCCTCAGTAGCCAAAGTACTTCAGCTTACAGATGTCTTAATACCAGCCTTAAGGGTGAGCTATGTCTAAGCCTGGAAACCTGTACTTCTGACACATAATTGACTTATATACCATGCATTACAACTGCAAGTTTTGCTTTCTTTCTGGTTATTTCTTCTGGTTCCCTTTTTACCTCTCTCTCTGGAGAGAATATCAAAAAGCAGTCTGGGTTTGAGGGTTGTGCTGAAATCAATTGGAAGCAAATCCAATATGAAACTTACTACTAATTCCAGGTGCTGTCTGTACAAAAAGAAACTTTGAGAAACAGGCCCTAGGCCCACCCTATATGGGAAAGCCCAACAGCAACTACATACACTTCACTTTCTTAGGGACGGGGAATGCAGTAAGAGGGTTCAGTCTGACTATGCTGTCTAATACATGAGAAATCTTGGAGTCCTGATAGCCTTAATCCCCGCCACAGAAGTGTATAAAATTTCACAGCTAAGCTGCCAGAAAAGCCAAGACCACACCAGGAAAGCCGTCTGCTTACAAGAAGATACCTGCCAGGTCTTGTCTGCCAAAGCCTGGACTAATGAATGAATACACAATATCCCAATCAATCAAACTGGATTTGTCTTTGCCCCAGGTCTAGGTGAGGTCTGGTATGAGGTGACCATATCTGTCAAGCACGCAGTAGTTGTGGCCAAGAAACTGTCTGTACATTTATTCATTTATCAAGGCAGATATGAATAGAAGTCTTTATTTTCTAACTAAATGTAGTATGTACACACATTGACTGTATATATCTAAATGTATAGTCATACACAGGGAGAAAGAGTATATCTGTAGACACTCACTGTGCATTTTAGGTATGGCTGTATGAAGATATCTATACAAACATGGATAGTCTTTCTCTTTTCCTCTTCAACTTGCTTTTGTTGAAAAGGATTTTGTCTTGCATATACTTTTAGTATAGACATTAGGACTGATTACGTGAAACTCTGAGGAAGTCTTTTTTTTTTTTTTTTTTTTTTTACTGTAGTGGAAATTCTTGTTTCTGGCGTATTAATCCTACATCAGTCTTTGTTGTCTGTCATGTGGGCAAACAACATTTTCATGAACGCATGTGTTTCCACGAGAAGGCATAAAGAAACAGAGTGACAAAGAAGTAAGAATTTATATAGTCTCCAGGCCAGTGTTGGAGATTGTGGTGGTTATGGTAATGAGTAGGGGTACAGCCTGACCAAAGCAGAGCATTTAGAGTTACAGTTGTGCAGTGAGGCTACACATAGCAGCAGGAAGATCTCACCCAGTTAACACCTGTTAACTTTCCATTGGAGCCCAAGTGTGTTGAGGCCAGTGACTAGTCTCTGCTTCCTGGGAACACGCTTCTAGGCACAGAACAGAGCAGGGTGAGTCAGAGAATGGTCTGACAAAAGATAAAATGGTCATAGAGTAATCACAGATAAGTCATCGCCTGAGGGATGGGAAGATACTAAAATGAAGTGATAGTAGCCAGATAGGCTGGTGAGGTAAGGAAAGGGTGTGACAACAGAGTACCTTCCCATTCTGTCATCCTTCACTAATCAAATGTACCTTGAGTCTATCCTCCCCATGGCTCCTAGGTGGTCTAATGACACAATACACAGTGGCTAATTGCCAGCCTAGACGTTAGCAGGAAACAACTATAACACAAAGCCTGAAGAATTCAGCACTTACTGACCCTCCTTCATTGCCATTGAAAAGGGCCCTGGTTGATGAATGTCCATTCATGTCTTCACAGGGCCCTCATCTAGCCACAGTAAGGCTCTGTGTTTTGATCCACATCTCTCAAAAGGCAGAGTGTTTTCAGGTCCTTTTATTACAAATATGATGGCCAAATACAATGGCATGAACCTTCTGGAAATTTAAGTTTGGAGTTTCAACTGTGAACTGAGAGCTATCAGAGTGCTGAACACATTCCTCCTGCCCTGGGGAGCTTGGCTGCCTCAGCTCAGGATCTGTGTAGACGTGGTGCAGGGACCTGGCCTTCTGGAATCTCAGCAGAAGCCTGTCCCTCCTTTTCCTGGGAGCTGCCTTTGAGCTCAGGATGTCACTTTCGGTCTGTACCTGATCTATGCTGCCACTTTTGGTCTCTACCTGAGCTATGCTGCAGCTATGCCTTTGTCCTGTCTCACACCTCGCTGGCTCTGACCCTGATCCTGATCTGCTGACTTAACTTTCTGGCTTGACTTTGGACCTTCCTTGCTACCACAGACTTGAGAATGGTTGAGAGACAAACTCCTGGCTGAACCTGGTAGCCCTCCCTGGACCATCTCAGTTCTTGCTTGGATATTGTATACTAAATGACCCTCAGCTGGCTGCAGTCATCTCTTGTAAGGTGAGTCATCTAAGTCTATACTTCCTGTGAAGTCAGTAGAGGGAAATTTGCGGCCCCAGAGGATGATTCATCTAGTCTTAAGACAACCAGAATGTATTATTTAGGTACCTTATAGTCCCTGTGAATCACAAGAAGAACCTAGGTAAGTAGATTAAAATGACTTTGAGACAATGCAAGCTAAATGAGCTGCACCTTTCTTTGGTTTCTCATCTCTCAAATTGGGATAATTTCCTGATCCCATTTCATGTAAAGAATACAATAGGCAGGCTTAAGTGGCCTCTATCTTTAATATACCATGTTTTTGTGTTTTTTTTAAGGAAGAGTGCAATATATTTTAGGCATACAGTGTGGACTGTGCACAACCTTCCTTTGATTTCACTTGGCACATGGATGCTTACCTACTGATTATAGTAACTTCATTGACATTGTATTGGATCTCAAAGCTCCCATGGAATCACCTCCAAGCACACTTTCACATTACACAGAGGTTCTGTTCTCCCCTAACTATTCAGATGTAACTGCTATTAACATTAATGAGAGTTATACATATGCATTGAAGGGAGAATAGAGCCTGAGGGCATCATATGGATGGCCCTTCAATATTCTGTGACTCTCACTGGGACTTTGTACAGTATGGCGCACAACGTAATGGGTCCATTGACTTTGTATCACTGTAGGTCACTAGCCCTAATATGATGTTAATAGAAAGCCTCTCATTAAGATCCTAATTATGTGTGTGGTAACAAGACACACACTATATCTTCCATATTGCTACTTCCAAGCACTACAATGCATTCTCTCATAGGAACAATGTAGAAGTGACCATATCAGATGACCTCTGCCACGTGTTAGTAGTACTCATAAATTCTAATCTGTCAAATTCAATCTCTTTTGGCACCATAAGGACATTTTAAATCTAGATGCTGCAATCCTGAATCTTAAAGAAAAGCATATTAAAGTAGTGCTGATATAGCTATCAGATCAAATACATTTTCCATGATTCTGCCTAGACTGGATTAAAATGTAGGTCCCCGTGATCAAAGGGCAGTGAATGAAAGCACCAGACTTGTCTGTGTCCTCTAGTTGCATAAACTCAGTGTGTTTGCTTCTTTTTTGTTCAGAGACTGCAGTGTCTAACACATTATATTTGGGGCTGCAGGTGATGTTTCCAAAACTACCTGTATTATGTAAATGAACTGTTAAAACAACTGAAGCGTCTGATCATGATCAGTCTGAAAGTGGAACAATCAAAACTATAGAAGCTGAGAAGTAGAGCAGTTCCCTGCAATTATCTATTTTGAAGGAATACATTGATTTGACACTCCTAAGAAGTCACAGACATCTAATCTCGTAATATAATTTGTAGAAGTAAAAAAGGCAAGTTAAGCATTTGCCTACGCATATCATGTTTACATGTGTTCAAAGAACTTCCCTAAAACTTTGCAGTCTCACCTAACTGTATCATTTTTGAGACTTGTTCACTGTTGTAGGTTTGCAAACAAATTCAGAAACATGTTCCAACTCAACTTGCCTTCCTTTTGGGTATCCCTTCATACTTCAGTGCTTCTGTGTGTGTGTGAGTGTGTATACACAGATGCAGAAAAAGAACAAAAAATAGTTTTTCTCCCATAGGACACATGAATATGGCATTAAGCAAAGCTGTTTTGCCATGTATCCTCAAAGCTACAGGAAGGTGAAATAGATGTAATATGGATTTCTGCAGTGTATCAATTCATTCTGCAGCAGCTGAGCAAATAATTTGAAATACATAAATCATGCAAAGAATGTATCTTCTTTTCCTGCTTGTGAAAAATCCGCAAGCAAAATTCACTTGCAACAAAAGGTTTTGGCATTAAAAATATATTAAACTTGGACTTCTTTGAAAATTATCCTAAACAGTTTCTATTATTCTGTGATTTTTTTCCAGTTTTCTAGGAACAAACACTGATCCACAAATAGGTGAGCACCAATATACAAAGCCACTGTCCTCTCCTTACTCATATCTTTTCTAAAACCTAATTTCTTTCCATCTGTCCATTGAAAGGGGATTAACTGGACATAAAATGCCCTGGTTATTCCTCGCTGTGTGCTTTCCTACCATGCCTGACTATTTATTTGCTTAGTTACACATATGCCTCCATAGCCTGCTGAATCAGGGCCACAAGGAAAAATGTAAATATTTTAAAACGTATATCTGGGTTAAGCAAGAACAGCTGTCTCCAAATATTCATATACAATATTCAAGATGTGTAACTTAGCTACAAGTGCTTCAGTAAGTCACATGGCATTCTCTCCCTTAGTGAATGAAGAATTCCCTATATGACTACTCATGCACGTGAATATGTACGTGTGACTTTTTGAAATTTACTTGCCATGAACTTTCAAGGCAATTAAGCTCCATCATGTGCGTGTTTGATGAATTTGCAAATGAAAGCAAGAGTCCAAGTGGTTGTGTCAAGGAGCTTCGGCAGGCTTTTTGGCAAAATACTCAATCTGTGCGTCCTGCCACAGGTAGACCTGGCTATGTATCAGGGTCTCCACCTTCACAGTATACTTGTACATTGTTTTACATGGTGTAAGTTGTTGCTTCAAAATGCAACTAGAGTAGTCTGACAATTTTGCATTAATAGTTTTATTTGCCAGCTTCATTTAACTTCACTTAACTCCAGATCAACCCAGTACTGAGGAGTAGATGCATCAGAGGAGTCAGACATTTATTAGGTTATTTTCTGAAACCAGCCTAGGCTTATGATACATAGGCACAAAAGCTTATGTAATGGTAGATGTGCCTTTTGAGGCAGGAAGAATATTCTTTTCAGATAATCGCCCTCAGGTTAATTCGTTTTACCAGCATGGCTGAGACATTTGAATGATGGATAGGTGGGCAGTAAAATATTTTCCCCACTTGAGAAGTGAGAAGTGTCCACACATTCAGAAATATTCACATTTTCCAAACTGATTCAGTCATTCTCTTCTTCCAATGCCCCGGGTAACATGTCCTGGGAAAAAAGTGCAACTGAAAATGAAATAGAGAACTGCTGCAATTAAATGTAATTTTAAGTGGCATGAAATTAAGCAAAGCCAGAATAAGAAAATAAACAGAGCAGCCCCAGATTTTCCTTGGTGTAAGTTCCCTGACTTCAGTAGAATTACATGAAAAATATATTTGCACTCACTCCCTCTCTCTCTCTCTGCCTGAATTCTTGATGTCAGCTTAAAAAGGAGAAGGGAGAGGGAGAGAGAAAAAGAGAGAGAGAGAGAAAAAAGTGTATGGAAATGAACGTTTCAGCTTTCAGAAATGTACATTTAATGAAAAGTTTGAAAATAACCGACCTTTCATGCCCCAAAGAATTACTGAAAAAGATCTTCTGTGTTTGCAACCTTGTTGGCAGTCAGGCCATCTTGGGCAGCAGTAATTTTCAGTCAGAGGATTGCCATAAAAGCCTGAAAACCCACAAAGCTAATAGAAAACAGGCAGAGAAAGTGAAGTCTAAACCAGGAATTCATCGGCAGAGGCTTCCAAGCTCGGTTCAGCTGTGTGAGGTCTGGCTGAGTCACGCACTGCCACAGATTGGACTGGTACATATAGCACAGCACCAGACTGAGGAACTTGGCATGTGAAGTCTGGGGTTAGGCTCCCAACACTTTCCTGGTGAGTTTTCATCCAAGGGCATATATTAGCCAGCCGTCTCCTTGCCTGCTAGGGAGCATCCCTGTTTCTAATTCTCTGCCCCTCTATGTTTAAGTTCCCATAAATATCATGGGAATTAATTTGTACATGTCCCTGCTCTAAACTGAGGCAGCGCTATGCATGATGCATCTTTATGCTTCCAGAGACTTTCTAGTGTGTAAATCAGTCACTGCGGACTGATATAGGCAAACCTTCAGGGAGTGCTACCAGAGGAGCAGTGAAAGAAGGCATGCTAGGAAACGAGGGGAAGGACACAGGTATGACTGCATTAACATATAAACATGGACTGAGAATAATATCAGTATTAGTCACTTACCAGAAGAAAACAGGTTTGGACATTGGTTTCTAGATTTGTTTTCTTTGTAAGCTGTTGAGAAATATTTTAAATTAAACACAATTCCACCGTGGATAAGGGAGAAACAAAAGAAAACAAAGTTGTTGCTGTCGTTTAGCAAAGGATGAGACAAACACTCTTCATTAAATCCTTTGCTGCTAGGTCGCACTGTTTCTGTTTTTTGAGATGCATTTTTCCGCTCTAAGGAGGAAAGGAAATGGGAGCAATCCTTTCTGACTGTATAGATCATGCAACAGCCTCACTTCTGACTGCCACCTCATGGCCCGAATTCTGCGCTTCTCCCTCAGTGCGAGGAGCGACTGCCAGGGAGGCAGGCTATGGCTCGCTGTTCTTTGTCACCACCTGCGGCCCCCGTCAGTGCTGTTTGCATGGTTTAGGGCCCTCAGATCACTGTAGTAAAAGCAAGAGGTAATGGACATGCAGGAAAAAAAAAAGGAGAAAAGTAAACGAGTGTGTTCATGAGCTCTGTTAGAGTAGGATAAAGCCAAGTACTTAACAAAAAGGTGATGGAAAGGTTACTAAATTAAGCATTATTTTTTGTACTTTTGCTTTAAAACGAAACTCAAGTAGAAGAGAAAAAAAAAGAAAAGAAAATCGCTACCTGGAAATACCTACAGAGGTTGACAACATGTGCACTATAAAGGACGAGGCTTTGCCTTGGGAATGGAAACAGAAATGGGAAAGGGTTGCTGCTGGGAACCTCTGGGCACACGTGCTCTCCCATGCAGACGGCACTGAGAACTGAGGTATTTGGCTGGCTCCTATATCTATAGTGTGCTGAGGTAAACCTCAGACACAGACCCGCTCCAATTCTGAGAAAGTTCAGATCACCATTTGCCACCCTGGCTTAGAGTTGTCTCCAGTAGCATGGACTGTCATGAGGAAACCTGTTTTAGTACATTCCAGCTACAGAAAAGGTCCTGGTAATTATTTTAGCAACTTGTATGGGTGCAAAAATTTTCAAAGCCTCAGAAAAATCTGAAAATGGAAAAGAAAATATTCCAGCTATGTTTTTTTTTTTTTTTTTTTTTTTTTTTAGCAGTAAAAGAACAAATCTAGAAACACCTAAAAACCACAAAAAGTGTGAAGAGGTTTCAGAAATTCGGTTTGATATAACTCTGAAAGTTCAGCTTGTCTGAATAGAAGCTCCAAAGTAGATGTGTGATCCTGGAATGACAGATATCTGCAGGACAGGATTTTGTTAAGAGTCTAGGATATCACCAAAATTAGAGGAGCTTTTTATGGCCAAAATAGACTTTACATGGATAAGTTAAGGGGTATTTATCTGAGCACTCACAAAGGTTTGGACTTAGTTTGGTATTTGGATTAGTTTTTATTTTATCTGGCTGCCCTTATGAAAAATACATTTACAATTTGTTCTCTGCAGTATAGAGCTATGTGGCTTCCCCAGGGAGCCTAGTGGCCTGATAATCTATCTCTGGCCACGCTTCCTGTGTCTGCAGAGCTTTTCAGGACAGCTGGCAATTGAAGGCATTTTTCAAGAGCAACAAAACAGTGAAATTAGTAGTGAAATTTTTATCAAGGCCAACTCACCCATTCAGGATTAGTGCCCTCGTTCACTACCTTGTCCTTCTTTTAGCAGATCCTTGTATTAGTTTGGGATGGTAGAGATACCAATTGTTTAACCAAGCTGGATAACACATTGATGAGTGAGTCTTTGATTTAATAGTCGTAGATTTTTTTTGTTGAGGCTTCTTTCTTTATTCACAGGGTAAGAGGGTGGTTTTGGTATGATTTAGGGTTATTTTGCTAGTTTAGATCACTTTTCCAGCAAAGAAGTTCATGAATGTACAGTACAGTGTGAACTGCAGCTCTTAGCAATGCAATGCTTCTGGAGAAACATTTCTACCATCCAGTCTCATGACAGTCCAGCGTGTGGCATCATTTGCAGCTTGCTAATACAGAGAGGGGAAGGCTGAACCTAGTCCCTCATAACTTTTGTCCCCTAATTTCCCTTCTTGGAGGGATTAGTGCTATGAAGCTCAGTAGCAGCATAAATATGGAGTCTGAAGTTGTGCAAAAGCCTGGGCAAAGAGAGTTGGAAAGTGAGGAGAGATTCCTTCTGCCTTCCGCTTCCCCATATACGAAGGATGGACACAAATTTGAAGTGTATTTTTACTTACTAGTCAGAGTCCATTACAGAGGAAAATGCCTGAAAAGGCTTATTCCATTCACCTTGAAAAAGACAACGCTAAATCAGCTAGGTTCAGGCTTTTTCTCTCCCCAGGAAGTTCCATGGTTAAAAAAAGAAAATAGAAAACTGCTTAGTCCCTCAAACCTGAGAGCCAAGATATTCACACAGCATGGGCCAAATCCTGAAGGGCTTTGTGATACATTTCTGCTGTATGGGGACGCCAAACACAGGAGGGATCTCCACACATGCACTGCAGAGAAAATCTCAGTGGCAGCTGTTCATATTGCCTTGTGGAGGGAAGGGGGAGGAAGTGGGTATTTTGGGGCCCGAATCAGTAGCTTTGAACACAACACAAAAGCACCAGAGCCAGTGGTGGAGCAGAGAGTAATGGGCAGTGTCCACTAGTGCTCAGCCAACACCCTGCGGCAGCCGAGCCACGGGCCAGGTCTGTGGCTTGGATGCCTTGGAGCTCTTGGGACTCAGGATCCCTTTCTCTCCGGCTTGCAGTGCTTCAGAGAACAGCCTTTTTCAAGCAGGCTCTACCCCATTTCTCAGGGTTTTGATTATGAACTAATTAGAAGGCAATTTTCTCTAAGACAATGTCTTTTGATTACACTGAGAAAACACACTGCAATTTCCCCTTCCTCCCCTTCTAAACTCCCCCCCCCTCCCCAAAGTACAATTTTTTTTGTCTTCAAATGCATGAAATATCTGTTTGGAGTTGTTCTTGGACTTCCATTTCAGCAGCTTGACAGTAAAACAGCCTGCAGAGGTCCAGGAACTTTCTTACTCTCTCCAGCCTAAGTGGAAGCCTCAGTTGGGCAAGTTTAAAATGAAAAGTTCTGGTGCTCGTTACAATAGCAAAACCTTTTAATAGCACCAGAGAGGCAGGGGAACTTCACCAGATAACTAAATCCATTGATCTCTAATCCTTTGGGCCATACTTACTGTGGAAGACTTGCATGCATGGCTTCAATCCAGAACCGCACGCTGCCAAAAAACGCTTAGTACGTTAGCAGCCAACAAAAATGTAAGAGGTCTGCTCTGCATGTGGGAAACAACATAAAAAGAAGTGGCTTTTTAGCTTAGTCTGACAAACGTTAGCATATAACACTGATATTAAAATGAAATGGCAGAAATTCTCAATCATATCTTGGATGTAGAGGGACTTATATGTGCTAATTAAAAGGGACTGGGTGGCACTTCAGGCTGCTCTGTTGTAAGTTTCTTCTCAAGTATCCCAGTTCAAAACCTTCCTCGGGGAAGGAGCTGCTATTAATGTGCATTTCTTGCAGGCTGAAATATTAAAAAGAGTTCTGCTGAAGGCAGATGCATTTCCTCCTCTATTTAGACACAAATACAGCTGTTATTCATATCAAATATATATTATTCTCTGTCTCACTGCTGACTGATCTTAAGGAACTATAAAAACTAGCTAAATATATTTATGGCTTTATGCAACTGCCTATACCCTGATAATTCTTAACGCATTTCTCTAGAAGTATTAATTAATAATGCACATCCGAGATAGGGCTGTGTTAAATAAAGGTTCGTATTATGCCTTCCAAGTAAACTGACAATCTCAGAGGCTCCATAAATGCAGAGTTAGTCTTTTTTTTTTTTTTTTTTTTTTTTTTTTTATAGAATAATAATGCTAAGTCATATTGACCCTTGTTGTTTTCACTGCATCATATTTGTTTGGTACTTTCTGCTTTTCAGCTACTGATGTTCTATTTGTGTGTGTGTACACACATGTGCATATGTCTCATATACAGCATATAGATTTTCTATAGATTACTTTTCAGAATGTTTTTCAGACAAATTCTGAGTGCATGCTGAAGGACTTACAAATACAGTTCTTGTGGAACAGAGGATAGCAAGAGCTGTATCGCTTGCTGCAGACGACAAATACCCCAAACAGGACAAAAGTTGATTTTCGTTTGTGGCAGAGTGACATAAAAATCACATTTGTATTCCCCTAGTCTTCTGACTATAGCATTCATTTTTCTTATAGGCAGGTAACAGGTTTCTCAGGGGTAGTGCAACTTCTGTGCCTGTTGGAACACTTTTCAGATAAACAAAACCACAGGTAAGAGTGGCCACAGTTGAGATGGGGTCATGGACATACCTCTTATCTTCCAGAGATACCCCTTAATCTGGCAGCCATTCCCATTTACACCAGGGTGACTTTGCAAAGCCAGACACACTCGCTCTTCAGAAAGAATCTGGTAGAAATCTAGAGCTAAACTGGCTACACCTTAGGACTCAAGATTTGTGAAGGGGTTGGTCTAGAATGTTGATAAGCATATAACATTGTTTGTAGGTGTAAATTATGTACATCTGTACTGCATTATGAGCAAAAGCACTTTTTACTCAACTCACAAGCTATGCTCATATTCACCTTGGACAAAAGCCCGTGACCAGGAACAAGTTTTGAGTGATACCCAGGGAAAGCATGGCCTGCACTACTTAGCAGGGACCCAGGTGCTCCTCAGCCTGCTCTGGGGATGGGCGGAGCTCACTCACATAGTGTAGACATCCTTAGTTCAGCTCAACTATGGCAGTTCAGATGTCCTTCCAAAAATGGTCTGGAGATTGCAGGCTGCAAGGCATATAGGATTTATGGGTCACCTGAGCTTGGATCACTGTATAATAGAGCAACAGAGGTATTCAAGGTCCATTGCTGGGAATGTGCAAACTTGTGCCAGAGAATACACCAGGTTTTACTCTGTTCCCTGTGCCAAGTTCTCAGAGTGGTTTGCAAGAACTGTTTCTGATGCCTCACTTTAAAAAGCACCATGGTATGCCAGTTTTGTGGAGTCAGTGAAATTAGAAATAGCTAAATCATTTAATTCCTCACAGGAATCAATCAAAAACTTGCAAGTTGGTCCTTTTTAGTCAGATTTTTGGTAATATATCCACAAATCAGAATGAGTCAGTGGGCACCATGGAGAAACATGTCATCTGCCTCAACTTGCTTGGAATTAAAGACAGTTCACAGACTAAATGTAAGTTATTAATATCCCTTATTCATAATTGTTGCATTTCTTTGCTTTCTTTGTACTACTGAAAAACCCTACAATAATCTGCAGTCCTAATTCTACCAGATCCCTTTCTTCTAGTGTACAATAATGAGATATTACAATATCCTCTGGAAGTCAGGGGCACTGGCAGAATCACTCCAGCACTGCATGTTCTACCACAACACAGCACAATGGGACCCCATTACTGGGAACCAAGTGTATTCAATCCTGTAATGTCCTTCCAGAGCCAAATCCTGCTTGACTTACTCATGAAAAAATCCTATTGAATTCAGTGGGCATTTTGCCTGAGAGGGGAGCAGCAAACAGCCCTCCCCTGTATTCTTCATGCATTTCCCTGAAGAATGGTATGAACATTCAAGATGCTGAGTTCCCTCCTGCTCGGTGGCATAGGACCATATCTTACATTAGAAGAGCCCTGTTACATAACCCCAAGGAAAAAATAATCAGGTGATTAAGAAATTGATTTTTGACTAGCTTTATATTCTTAGTTTTATTTTGTTAATCCATTGAAGCAAACTTCAGCTAAATGCTTCCACTTATAAATTGTTTTGATTTTCAGCAAGGTTGTTCATTTACTTTTAAGAAACAATAAATAAGATTGTGTGCAGAAGTAGAACATTAAAAAGTAACAGGGAATGTTTTCCTTTGTTCATCCAAAAGTTGTGAGCAGTCAGGAGGGCTTTCTCTATAGTGCATTGTGTTTGAGCTACAATCCTTCAGAAAAATTTCCCTTCCCCTGCTTAAGCTGTGAAGCTGTGATTCTAGTCCAAGGCAAAAGATAGCTTCTTAGATAGCATAAAAAAAAAAACAGAAAAGAAAAGAAAAAAAAAAGGAGAGAGAGAGAGATGGGGGGGGGGGGAAGAGAGAAACCAAAAAGCCTCTAAAAAGCATCAGTAGCTGAGAGGTATTCAAACTGGCCTCTAGAAAATGCAGAGATTTTTCATTTCTTTCTGCTGATTATTTAATCTAACTACAGTCAGCATGGTTTGTTTAATCAGTTGTTATTCCTGCACAAAATACAGATAAAATACAAATGCATCTATTAATGCATGAACTCTACCTAGACAATGACCCATTAGCCTTTCTTTTTGAACCCCAAGATCTAGCCTGTTGAATAACATTGATTTTGCATGATAGAATAATTTAGCAGATTTCTGGCAAAGACCCAGAGATGAAGCTCCAGATTGGACTATGGACTTGACACACCTGAGTGAACAACTGATGACAATCCCTTGAGTACATTTGGGTGTTTTCACATGTGGTTTTCAGCTAAATTAGTCATGGGACTGTGTCCTCGATTCCTCTCCTGCCAGACTTAACCTAAGGACAAAAACGATAGATCTGTCACTTAACTAAACTTTTTGCAACATATTTATTTTGTGCTGTTACTATGATTCCCAAATATTTGGTGCCTGTTGCTTATCTAAGGACCTAAATGGTAGCAGCTAACTATATATGTGTTTGTTTCCCCACTCCTTACAAGAATCCAAAAAGTGGAAACCCTTTATTCTCCCTCAAAGTTTTTAATGGACCTTTCAAGCCACAATCCGTAGACATATGAATATTGATATACTTTCAATTCATGTTCCCATAGAAATTAGGGGTGGTTCTTGTCACATAATGATTTTTCCCCCTATTAAATACAACAGTATAAAATATACTGTTTTTAAGGGAGATTTCTGGTCAGAATTTTCTGTGACAGATCTATTCCTTGAGTTGCGGTGATGTGAGTCTACCCTTTCTTTGGGCCACATATCATCCAGCTGCTTCTGCAGAGTGTTACGATGCATACGCAGAGTCAATGCAAGTACTCTGTGTGGAAGGTTAATGAATAAATAATATTCCTCCTCCTTGTTCATCTGTTCTGATGTTTGAGTGAACGGTTGCAACTGTAGTAATTACTTAATGTGAACGTATATAAAGGAGGCATGTATCATGGCATTACACTTGGATGTTTATAAAGTTACCTAGTTTTATAGGAAATAAGGTACTATTGCCAAAGCTATTCATAAAGACTGAAAACTAGAAGAGGATATTTTCTTCAACTGTATTCCTCAGATTCACTCAAATTCCACAAAAAACAATCACAGCTTAGCAAGGGTTTGTGTGTTGTTTTAGATCCCATTTTCCTTAATTATACATATGAGTAAGGGGGAGATATTTACATTAGAACTGGTGAGTGGTGCTTTAGCAGAGTTTCAGGAACGTACAGTAAGTTCTTATTGTCCCATTTATTTAAACTGTGTATGATTTCTCTTTCTAAATTGAAGGCAATACCACTCCTCACACAAATGAGAGCACCTTTGTTTCTTATGGAAATTTTCTGATTGGGTTTTTGAGAGTGAGCTCAGGCATTCATCAGGATGGTTCCCTCATGGATAACCAGTTACTGAATAATCAACTAAATGCATTTAAAATAAGTAAGATATACTTGGCTAACAGGCTCATTATATAGCTAGTAGAGAATTAAGCTGCTGAAACATTCAAGAATACACCTACAACACAAAATATAGATGTCATGCTAGGACACGTTAGCATATCTTTGATTGCTTTAGCCAGCTAGGACAACAAGGTGTTGAGGTACATGGCTTAACCCTGGCCATGTACTATGGTTGGAAGCACAGCTTCCCTGGTGTTGCTGAAAGGAACAAAAGCAAGTACACTGGAAAACACGCCTTGAGTTTGCTGGGCAGATGTTCCCACACAAGCTTTTGTGGGTGATGACTATCTGCACCACTGCGAGTTTCATAACCATTTCTACGGTTCTGTGTAATATCGTATAGCTCTTGGTTCTAATTGGCCTAACTAGCTCACTGAAACAAGAGAAACAGGTATCTTTGCCTTCAGCTTTAACAGCAGTAGTAGTGATATAGTCGATGGTCACATATTGATACAGCTCTAAAATCCACTTTAGTTTAATACCACAATGCCAAATGTATGTACAACTCTTCTGTTAAACAGTCAAGTAAATCCTTACCCCAGGCTGATATTCTTAATTTCTACCAGGGAATATAATAATTTCTTTCTTTTTTTTTTTTTTTTTTTTTTTTTCCTTTAGAACGGTGAACTATGACAGAGTTATTTTGCAGCTTAACAAGTCTGCAAATTATTCTCATTTCTACTCTGGCACCACTCCTCACTGAGCTGATTTAACTAGTGTTAAGTACAAAACACTTTAGCAAGGTAAGGTTTGTATATTCACAAAGCTAGATTAATGCACAAGAGTAATTTCGGGCATTGGTTAAACATCTCTACTACTGAACTTCGTGAAAGTAGGATTGATGAGTTGAACTATTAGGTGCTGAAGTGTAGAGCAAGAAGAGCTGACGTCTTTCGTGTGATAATTGAAATCATTTCAATTCATTTCCTTCTTGGTTGGACAGAAGCATGTTTTCAATAGTGAAGAAATCTTGAGGGAATCCATTGACCTCACCAATCATATAATGCGAGAAGTTAATGGACAAAAATGATATTCATCTTCAGTTTATAATAGCATTTTCTTTCACGGAACCAAAACCCTACAAAGGCAAAGTTTATGATAAGAGCAACTGCTGCTCTGGTAGATACATGACCATTGTTTTATGTGACAATTATTAGGTTGGTGGTAAAATAAAATTTAAAAACCCACAAATTTCTATGCTAAGATAATAAATTATAAATTATGACAGTCTAAAGCACCAAACAACTTGTAAGCAACAGTCCTGTCTCTTAGCAACGAGCCAGGGAAAGCAGCTTGTTGATACGAATAGAGCAGACAGGATTGTTTTGCAATGATTACCACCAAGGAACTAGGAACAACATTTTAACACCTGCCTCAGGGCACTTCTGCACCTAGCTATCCATCTCTCCAGTGGCCCACAAAGCCTGGGCTGTGTGCCAAGTGGCTTTTGAGGCCTACCTCTTTACTAGAGCGGGCCCAGTGCAACAAAAAGGACCCCAGAGGAAAGATCAAAGAGGTGGAGTTCAGGTGTGTTGCACACTTGTACCTGGTTCTATTTCTTTAAATACCTTTTTTACGAACAATGCACGATCGTTAATGTAAATGTTTATTTTTTCCCTCGCTCCGGCCCTTTAGTGCTGTGTGGCTAATCTAAAGTTAGCATCATGAATGAATGCAGACAAGCATTTGATATGAAGCCAACATTTTTTTTTTTTTTTTTTTTTTTTTTACTGCGGGTTTATTCTTAAATATCTGACATTAAGGGTTGTAGCAATGCTGCAATCAGGAGCACCACATTATTCTGTTGCCATTGTACTTGTTGAAGACACACGCAAGGAAAGTATTTCCAGAAATAAAATGCAACATGTAGCAGGTTTAACAGGCTCAGTCTAAGTCCCTGGACCAACATTAGAGGTGGTGTGTTCCTTCTCCCAGGTAAAATGTTGCAACAGCGAAGAGAAGCAGTAAAGAAAGATAGTAAAAGTTAAGAAAAAAAGCTGATGTCAAATCCAGGCACATGAAGCAAAAAAATCTTAGAAGAGAGAAAATGAAGGATAGAAAGGAAAAGAAATAAAATTGTGTGAAGGTAAGAAGAAAGTGAAGACAAAGCTAGAATGAGAAATAGGCCAGCAAAGGAATGGAAAAAAGAAAGAAAATACCAGGGAGAGACTCACAGCTTTGCTTTTAGCAAATGTAATTTCCCTTGCAGAAAAGAATGCAGGGGAGAAAGCTAAAAGGAGAATTTAATTCTGATCTGCTGGAAATCCACCATTGACTCATGAGGCCTGGCAATTCTTCCAGTCCACTCTAAGCCCTAAGTGAGTTGGAGCACTGATCAAAGCCTACAGGCCAGCTTAGCCTATAACCCTATCTATTTCCACATTATACCTGAATTTATTAGGCAATGCAACTGTGCTAAGCACATTTCTATCAAGATAGCTTTACTGCTGTTAGGTGGAATGAACATACCCTATGCTATACCAGACTTTTTTACTTCAGACAAAACTGCCCCAAACTTGCTCAGGATGGCCAGAGTTTAGTAGCAACATATTTATTTAGCATGAGACATTGACTTGGAGGCCAGACTCCTATTGCAGAAAGCCAGGTTTTTGTTGTTTCTTTTTCTAATTCAGTATCCCAAGCAAGCTGATTTAAACTAAATTTGCTAAATATAATTACTGCCATTGCTGCACAGGCGCATTAAACAAATGCATGGGTTGATTCACTTCAAGAAACTATTTGTTTTCCCTCATGCAAAATCCTGAAGGATTTGGTCATTGTGTCTTATCCGACGTTGAGGCTCACCAGGCAAAAGTGGGCTTTCTCCTTCACTTTTCTTTTGGGTGATTGAGTATGAAGTCCAGCTCACTGCACATCCTTATGTGAGATAGTTTAACACAGTACCTCGAGGCTCTACAGCCCCACAATGCAGTGCAGCACACTGGCAGTAGTTCAGCTGAAGACTAAACATTTGGCTCAGTGACAGCAGAGCTGCCAAGAGTTGGCAACAAGAGACTCACAGGGAAGCAGCAGGCTGCTAAACCCTTTCACATTTTTAATTAGATCCACACACCCATGTCTTTGAGCTATCATAAATATACAGATGACATAGAGAGCATTATTTGGGGTAAGGGAAAAAAATAAAATAAAAGAAAACTACTGTGGTATCTCTTACCTTATTAAAATAATTTACCTACAGCTAGTCTTTGGAACTGAGGGGGAAAGGAAGGGGGTTGTGGCATTTTACTCAGATAAAAGTCTCTCCCTGATTACAGTTAAATTCACCCTGCACATAGAAAATGCAGGGTCCTGAGATGATTGACATGTAGACTTAGTTGCAATAGCATCACCAGAAGAGGGCATTATTGGCAGTAACTCCAGTGTGTAATTTCCCAGAAGAGCTATGCATTCAAGCTTTAAGTATTCTTAAGTGTGTATCTTGCTATGATGTTGTTGTTAAAACTATTTTTTTCCCCTTGCACTGTTGTTACCATTTTCTAAGCACACCTTGATATATTAAAAACCCTTTTATTTATTTTTTTATTAATTTCTGCAAAGACGTTTTCCCAATTCAGCTCTTCCTTACCTTTCTTTCCTTCTGATGCTCCTCTTCTGCTCCCTCCTTCAAAATAATGGCCAGGCCTGGTTGTTTGTTTAATTTCTTCCTTTTTTTTTGTTTTTATTAACCATTACACAGAATGTCTGCCACTCATCACTTTGTTCATCTGACACTCTTGATATCTACAGCAATAAAGACCTATATCAAATATACTTTATGTTGGCAATTGATGTCATCCTAGAGGACAGTCCAATGCGTAGGGTTAAAAGAGCACTTCTGTCCAGGGACGATGCCACTCAGAGTATTGTCTCTCATCTTCTTTGTGTATAAAGTGTTAACATTTTATCAGAATAGAAATTGTAGCTGTATCATCAACCTGCAGCATAAAAACACGCACAAAGAATCTTTGCAACTGGCCCCTAAGGGCTAGGGTTTTCTTCTTATATTTCTCCTAATTGTAAAGAAAATCTAATAAGGAAACAAAATCCTTGAAACCCGGGGGGGGGGGGGGGAATCACATGTTGTCCCGCCTGCAAGCACAAATTTTATAAATAGACACTACAGCAAACATCAAAGAAATTGCTGTGCAGGGAAACCAACAGATCATGTATATTTTACATTGCCCATTTATTCCAGACTGCGTTAGCCACACATTGCCAGTTAACTCTGAATGTGCAAACCACAGTCTGTCCATTCTGGATTTCAGAAAATTCTCTATGTCGTCTTCACTGCTTTCTTCTGTACAACTTAAACTTGGGCATATATTATTTCTCCCTTTTTCTCTCCTCTGTACTTCACTACAAACTGAGAAGCATAGGGTGACCTAATCCTTTTGTACGGTTGCAAGCTCATGCAGGGTCCACAGTAAGCATTTCAACACACAAGACCCATGAGTATAATAAAATACAATAAAATCGCTATAATCCACTTTGTTCCCAGCAGCCTCGTGTCTCCCCTGTTATGGACTCTGCTCTGCACTAAAGAGCTGATCTCCCAGGAAATACCTCTTATAGATGGAAGCTGTATCAGGGTCTAAGGCATAGGTCCACCCTTGGGCTATGCAGAGCCAGATCTGCTTGAGGTAGTTCCCTCCTCAGGATACAAGAGAAATGCACAGCTATAACCTTTCTTGGCCTTGCCTTTTCTTTAGTCCTTCATATGTCCACTGAAGTATTCTTGCAAACTGCTTTGATGTTTCACAGGGCAGCCAAAAGGAAGGGAAACATCCCAATATCACACCAAAAATTCAGAGCCTCAGTTACAGAGAACCTTTTCATTGATTAATTTAATTAGAATTGGACTGGGCCTCTACAGAGCATCACATCATACAGTAAGTCAAGGCTGTTAAAATGTTGTTTGGGGGACTTTTTCAACATATTTGTAAAATGTTTAACAAAATAGATTTGATGTTCTGTTCTGGGCCACCAGTGCACAAGTGAATGAATAAAAAAAATTACATTAGTAAAAATAAAAACAGTAGGGACCTTTATAAGCACTGCTGTTATCAGAAATGAGGTACCCTTCTTAAGGACAGACTCTGCAATAGGTATTCTTGTTGAAATGAAAAAAAAGCAAAAAATGTTCTTACAAAAATATGACCGAAGAACCTGCCCAAAAAATGAACCCTAGTTATTTCACCAAACTAAAAACATGCCAGAAGCTCACTAATGAATATTTCACAGGTAAAGACAGGGTAATAACATCTGTTAATAATAATAATAATAATACTGTTTCTCATTATTAGTTATAGTGTAAAACAATTTTATTTGATAGTAAAATCATACTGTTATATCTTCTTCAGTGTGAATTGCATCAGGATTAGATATACAAGTTTCATTTTAAGTAATTAATACACTTGTATTAATCTTGTACCTCAGTTACCTGTACTTCTCTGGAAGAAGACATTTTATCAGAGAGATATTCTCAAATCAAGTTTGGACTTTGATTTATATCAGATGTTTAAAAGAAGGAGCAGTACCTCTCTCTCTCTCTCTCTCTCTCTATTCTTAATTTTCCTTTGGAATTAACCTATCTTGATACTAACCAGCTCCAAGCGTGTTTATTATAATGTCCAACAGCAGTAAATACCTGTACTGAATCATTAAAATTCTTGTTGAGATTTGATCAGAATCTGGATGTCAAATCTGCAGTCTGCCCATACAGGCTCATCCACACCAGCTTCTTTCAAATTTGCCAAGCTACCAGGCCTCTGGCTATTTGCTTCTCTGGGTTTGGCAGAAAAAAGGACAAATGGAAATCAAAGATGAAAAATTCTGTTTAGATCATCTACTCCATCTCTATGTCACTGTTGGAAACTTTACTAAATTTACAGACTTGCTGCCATAACTGTTAGAAGTTTCTGTCTACAGACCTTGATGAATTTGATCCCTGCAGTAATCTGTTAGGAAAGATGAGGTAGATGGGTACGATTTTGACCTTTTCAGAATGAGTCATACCTCTGTGGATATAAAAAGACTCAGACCAGAGTTAATTCATGCTGGTGAGAATCTTTCCACCAACTTCATTAAGCCCTAGGTCTACTCTATGGGGAACAGACCTAAGTACAGGGTTTATATTTGTCCCTAGGTCCAACCTCCCATACTTTCATACCTGCAAAGTGAAGTGAGACCTCACAGACCTAAACTTTGAATGTCCTTTTGCAAGCTGGTGGGAGGTGACTCTGCTAGCATTTCGAATTGGCTCAGCACTTGCTGTTCCTCAGACCTGAAGCTGAATAGGGTAGCAGAGCAGAGCAGAGCACTTCTCCCAGCAGATCATTAGCCTGGGTGCAACATGTAAAACTTCAACATGTGACACTTGATTCAGAGCTGGTTGCACCTATGACGCTTGGACCAACTGAGCGCACATGTGTCTGTAAAACATTTTCTACAAACTGGATACAATGTGATTTTCCAGTGTCCAAGCAGAAACCAGTTTAGTATTCCCCCTTTCTAGCCATGCAAATGTAGAAGAAAACAAAGCAAGAAGGTGTTTATGTCTTTGTGCCTCTTAAATCTGGATTACAGATGTTCTACATTGACTCAGCCTCCAATCAGTCTTTCTTAGACTTTTTTTACTTATAAAAACAGCTGAAGAACAGGTAGACTTGAGTTATCTTCTCATTCCAGTCCACCCTCCCAGCACCCAAGCAAGATATAGTTATGTGAGGTCTTATGATGGGAATAATCAGCAGAGAACACTGAAGAGCACAAAGATCCTGCCTGAGAGCACACTACTAGGCTCTGCTTGGTCCAACTGCTCTGGAGAGATTGGATTTGTGTTCTGACAAATTATGCAATTGCAGGTGTAGTTTGTACCTACCCCCAAACTTTTCTGGGTTTTACTTACACATGGCATTCAATACTAAATTGCAGGAATGATTTTTTGGCTTTGAAAAATTGAGTTCAGTCATGTTTATTTCCCTGAGCTACTCCACCTAAAAAGGCATGTCCAGGAAGTATTTATTTTAAAGTAAGTAAAGAGGCAGCTTTCATAGTCTCTTTCATCTTTTAATGAGACACAAAAATACACTACTTTAAATCAACAGCACTGAATCCAATTAAAATATATGAGAAATGATACCCATTTTACTGTCAGACTTTACAGATGCCTAGTGTCTTACAGACAAAAATATTCCTATACGCTTGCCTGTTAAAATAAAATAATTTAAATATTAACATTTTTGTTTTGTTATTTAAAAAATCATGCTTTTTAATTGCTAACGTATATTCCTATTGTCCTCGTTTCTGTCAGCAAAATAGTTCTAAACAACACCACTTTAGCAAGCAAATTTACTACAGTTATAAATAAAGTGATTATGTTAGCAGCTGTAAAATTTTCCAATATACACTGTTACTATTTCTACAGTAAAGACTCTGAACACAGCATTTCATGCATTATATGCTATGAGTATGTGGTAATCATGGGTTAGGAGGACTACTTTTTTTCAAACCAGCTTTAACCAAGTCAAAATTTAAACTTCTTCCCAGAGAAGTCATAGTAATAAAACTTCATTCACTTCAGTCTTGTAGGACTGGACTGGACTTGCAGCAATGAATTCCTTAAAAGAAACACATTATTTTATTAGCTTGGTTCTTGCTGCACCCAAGCCAAAAAACAAAAACAAAAACAAAACAGAAGCTATCCTTCTCCAATAATGCTCTTAGATTTAACTTACTTAAAATCAGAAAAATAAGTTCCAGGAGTTCCTTGTTGTAAGGTTGCCATTCTGAAAACACACTCTGTGTATTTTTTTTTTCACTCTGAACTAATACAAAGAATTTATTTAGTAGGCGGTTATTTGAGTATACCTGGGAAACTCATTTTAGACTCACCCTCTACTCTATCCTGAACATCATATTGGCGCACTAGAAGCTCAGAGAGAAAAATCCTGAATTCTGTGGAAGTTAGTGGAAACTTTGACTTCTGTGGGGCCAAGATTTCAGCCTTCAGTCAAGAGTCATGAACAAGAGTTTACAGATCACAATATTGCTTTAGACCTTTTGACTACAAAGTTGCACTGGGAACTCATCTTTAAGTTTCTTCCCTTTCCTCGCTCATTCCCAAACTACATCTCCTTCTTTTAAGCTAAATTTAGAAGATAGGCAGAGAGAAGAGTCAACCACTAAGGACAGGGACTGGGGGTTCAGAGATCAGAGCACAGCCTTTTACCACAAATATACCCGTGGATAAAATCTGGCAGAGTGAAAAGGAAGTCTGGCAGAACAAGCTTTGTTCAGCCTGCTTCTGCCTTTTCTCTATTAGAAAAGTTTCTTACAATTACCTCAGATATCACTCCCCGGTATCCTATGAAACTAAATAGGTCTGCACATTCTGGTGCTACTTACAGGCACCACTGACTGAAGTGTGTAACTCATTGCCAAAACATGAAAGTAAAAGCATGCAAACTAATTATTGTAACAACTATGCATTTCAAATTCAGCCTGTTTTCCACCAGCAAGCAGAAATAACATCCTGCTCCACTTCCATCCAAGAGGTA
Source organism: Rhea pennata (assembly GCF_028389875.1). Classification (NCBI taxonomy): domain Eukaryota; kingdom Metazoa; phylum Chordata; class Aves; order Rheiformes; family Rheidae; genus Rhea; species Rhea pennata. The sequence goes on from NC_084667.1 coordinate 55,682,674, forward strand.
ATAATGCTGCCAGCTAAACTTCCTAAGATTTCCCTTCAGCCATGAACCGAAGCATGCTGAAACCAATGGGAATCTTTCCTGCTCCAAATGCTGTTTCACAAAGGGCAACTACAAATAAAGTCGTCTTCCAACCACACCCAAAGCAAGGTTCCCGCATTTATGAAATGCCCCTAACAGGGGAAGATGTTTTCATTCCTTCTTTCTCTGGCAAAGTCCCAATTGCAAGCAGCAACAAGCACATGAAGGCTGACACATAATCTGCCAAACCCGACTCTGACATTCTTTGCTTACCACGTGACAGACCAGGTACTTGGTCAAAACATCTCTGGCAACGCTGCAGTCCCTTCAGTATCAAGGTTGCCTGTTTTTATGGGGAGAAACTTAATCTGCCTGTTACTGGCTCATATATTTGCCTTGCATAGCCTCTAGACATTCACTGTATTAATCATCTCTTTTTTTTTGCTTCATTTCTAATCAACATTGTCTTCTCTAAACACAGAAAACTTGTCATCTACAAGAACTTTCCCAGAACAAATTTAACATAATTTTTCAACTGAAATACAGCACGTTGTATGCAGTTTTTCTTAGAAGTTGTACCTTGGTTGTATCTAAGGCAAGAAACATTAAGAACCTTCCAGTGATCCAAGCTGATTCTGACATGGTAGCAAAACATGACCATGTTTGTGCAGTTTGAGAGTTTTGGCATGAATGTTTTGCCTAACTCAGAGCTGTCCTATACATATATCATCTTCTTAAGAAGTCACATGCACAGTTATATATCCTTATTTGAGTTTGAAAATATGGAACTGTGCTTTGTTCCTCACCCTTCCATTCTTGTTTCCTGCATCTGTCTGAGGTCCAGTTCTGATCCTTTTATTCTGTTTTAGTACCTAAGACAGTAAACTGGCCAAGAAAAGACATCGATTCTAGTCCCAACTTTTCCACTGACCTTCTCATTACCTTAGGAAATAATTTCACCTTCTGCACATCTACTTCTACTCCTTACCTGCAAATGCAGACAATGTTTGTGTGATGCTCCCCCAATAGGATGTGATTAGAGAAAGCAAAATAGCCTGCTGCCATAGCCATATTAAATACTTATAATATCCCTAATCCATGAGCAGTGTCATTGATGTTAAGGGGAATACTGAGTAAAGCAGTGCACAAATTGAGTCAGGGTCTGAATGAGGAAGAATTATTTTCATCTATTTCACCTCCTCTGTGGGCATGACATTTAAAGAAAAAAAAAAGGTAGATCTGCTATTACTGCAGTGTGGAAAATACAGCTAGGTATTTCATTAGGTTTTTGTCCAGAAGAAGCAAGTCACTGGGAATATATAACATGTCATGAAAAAACACAAACAAACCAGCAAGGTCTCTTCCCCTCTCTTCTCCCCCAAGGGTCAATAATTACTTCACAGGCCATTTCAGTTCTGTTTATGTTGGAAAAAAAGTGCGTGTACCTGTGACCTAGATGAATAGCAGTGGGATTAGCTTAACCTCAAATGAGACACAGCATTGAAAGTGCCTTTTGTGACACAGGAGCAATAGTGTCTATGCCACCATTGCAGCTGCAATGATAGAAGGGCTACTCTTCATGGTTTAGCCAATTCGTTAGAGATCTAGGTGCAGAGACTCTTAGTGAACTTCTCATACACTTCCATCTCCACAGTGGATTCTCATGAATTTATGTGAGATCAGCCTGGTGGCTTGGCAGTGCTGCAAGGCAATTCCACCTGAATGGGCCAGCTTCAGGTGCAACTTCAGGGTTGTCACCTGCTCAGACAGGGGCACTGCTGAGACAAGTGTGGTTGGGACATGAGGGCTAATGATGATGACCTGCTTTTATGAGGTCAGGTCAGGAGCTGCACCAGTTTCATGAGAAGTTTGTTCTTCCCAGGACAAAAGCTACAGTTGCATTAGCTAATAGGAGGAGGAGTACTGCATGATGATGGATGTGTGAAAACGACACAGCAAAAAAACAGAGCACGCCTGTTTCTCCCCCAGGGAAGAGAATGGAAGAAAAAACTGCATGTGACAATGTTAGTCATGTTGCTTAATGCAGTATTCTAGGACATTCAGATATGACAGTAATATGGACAACATACGACCCTACTTAGAGCTGGATAGCACAATAGTGAAATGGTGAAATGTTGAAGGTCATGATCAAGATTTTTCAAAGGGGTTAACCAAGACCTAGAAAAGTTCTATATCAGCTTTTCAGTACAATAATTTTTATCTGCTTGCTTGCCTAAGAGTACATTAGAGCAGTCTCCTGTGTGGTTTCCACAGAAAATTTGTAGAAATTGAAAGGATTTGTTGGGAGATATTCTCAAATTATTCCAACCTCAAAGTTGGGAAAAAAGTACAATTATTGTCAAAATTTCCCATTTCTCTATTTTCTAAATGAAAACCTAAGCAGACTGTCTGGAAAGTCCTTTCTTTTTTATAATCTTAATTATTTTAATATAAAAAGGATAAAATTAAAACACTGTAATCAAAGTTATTCTGAAATTGTTGAGTCATCCAAATTTGTTTTCAGATAAATGATTTGAAAACACTTTCTATATTTTTATTTTTCATTCCCTATTTAATTTTATTCTGACATCAAGATCTGTTGTAGTTTAGGAAGAACATTTCTCATCCTGCTTGGCTCCAGACCCTTTATCCCTAACTCTACATGAGGTACAACAGAGCCACCATGAAGGTGAGTATGCAGATTCTAGGCTACTGGAGGTCTTTTCTGCAGAAGCTCTGTCCTTAACCAGCCTCTTTGGATTTGTTACAGCAGTGTACTGTATGTAAAATGAATCTGAATATGTATCACTCTGTTTGGGTTGGGCTTTGGACTGTAGACTAGAAAAATAAAGGATTAAACCAAAATCATGTTCCAGGAACATTACAATCATTAACACAGCAAGAATTATCTAAATAATGCCTTTACTTTTTGTAATGAAATTATGTTCACAGGTAGGCATTGTATTTAAAAAAAAAAAAAAAAAAAAAAAGCTATTTAAATTTTTGGAAAGCATTAGCATGAAATAGAAGAAATGTACAATCTGAGGCATAAAACTTGAACATTTCTCAGCTAGAAAATGACAAATGAAATCTCATCTAGGGTCATATGTAAAGTCACTGACAATTCTTTTAGTAATGTTTTTATCTTCTTCTACTCCTCAAAGTCAAACCAGGGATAAGAAATAAAGAATATGAATACAAACCGTTAAATGGTAAGGAAAGATAGTAAATAATGTAGAATATGCACATTCAGGTACCTACATGCTTTAGTTCTCTTTTTGAATAAGAATTTTAAAGGAAAATAATAAGTTACATTTCTTTTAGAATCACATAGTTCATAAGTTTCTAGGTACAAAAAAAAAGGAAGAAAGTGAAGAAAAAGCTGGTTATTTTCTGCAAAGCATTAACCATGTTCCTTTCAATACAAATAATCCAAAGAAAGTTGTGTGAGGAAGTAAGTTCAGAGATACAACTTGCCTTCAAATTGTAAAGGTCATCTTTCAGGCGGTATATTATCTATTAAATACACACTGATGCAAACCACCACTCCTCATGGTATTTATAAATCTTTTCTCTTTTCTTTTGTCATGTTATTTTGGTCCCATGGCTTCTCCTAGTCCTCCACTAAGGGAAAATAAAAAACTTGGAAAGCTGAAAATTTCTATTCAACTACCTTCAGCCTTATATGAAGCTTTCAGCAATTTACTGGAAGAATAAAGAGACAGGCAATCTTTAAAGCATCTTAATTGTTCTTTGAATGTAGTAGAACGCTCAGGAGACATGACCCTAAGTTGGCTGTAAATCATGCTTGATTCTATGGGCTTGTACTGTTCCTCCCTATCTATGGAACATATATGATGTTGAAGTAGGCTATTAAATCACACACTTTTAGACACAAATAGACCTTACAAGTTCCTAGTGTTACCATCTTTTTTTTCCTCCCCCAAAAAAGGTAGGCAATGGATATGAAAATGTCAGGGGAAACAACTGATTGCTTGAGGATAAAAAAGTGTGAGACAATGGTAATTATTCTGCTATGGCTCTTACCATTTTTTCTAAGAAGCCCTAGTCAACCAGTCTTCTTCCATTGCCCTTTTAGAACTAGTACATCATCTATTCACCCACAAACTCATTTACCGTTTTCTCCATTCCTTTCCTAAATTAAAACTCTGCCGACCTGAAATGGTTCAAAATCTCCCTCCAAGTTATGCCAAACAGCTGCTCAGAAGTCCTTGCACACACCTATCCTCTAGGCTTAGAACCCTTTCTCTCCTTATTTAACCTTGCCAAAGCTCAGCACCACACCTTTGGCTCTGATCCTGCACAATAACCACCTTCTCGGCTTCCAGCACAAAAGCACACAGGCCTACTGTCCTCTGATACAAATAACGCACTCTTGAACCCAGAATATTTTCCTCTCTGTGACACTCTATACTGCATTAGCAAAATTCATACATTATCAGCTCATAATAGTCCTGTTTGTTGTTGGAACTGAAATATCAGGAGCACATACAATAGGAAGAAGGGATTGAGGACCCTAACCTTTGCCTCTATGAGGAAGAAAAAAGATTACTCAATAGAAGCTTCTCTGTCCTCCCTCTTATGTTTGTAGCCATAAGGTAAGAAGTTCTCTTACCAGCAGATCAATCCTTCACAGACTGAATCAGCTCTAGACCTGAGAACATCCACCAGGAGTAATACTACCCCCTTAAATTATATACTAGTAACATAATATTTGTGACTTAGCTTACTAAATCTACAGTAACCAGCTGCCCCTCTTCTACTCTGCACATAAAGCACATTCTCTAGCTGCATACATCAGTATTTTAGATGTGATGGTCAACCACCAACCAATTAGCCCCAGAATAAGCAATCAGTCTCGGTCAAAATAATTGTGTTTATAAAGCTGTATGCAAGGGACTCATGGATAAACCTGAGGTTAAATTCCTTCTCCATTGGCATTATTGTCCATAGAAGCATCATCCTGGGCAACTGAGTTGGGGCAGTATGGTGAAAATCCCAGGCACAAATTGAAATATATAAAATTCCATTTAAGCATGAGGGGTTTTTTTATTTTATTTATTTTTTTTATTGTGAGGGGAATCAAACACTCGATCAGGCTGTCCAGAGAGGTTGTGGAGTTTCCATTTTTTTAGACATTCAAAACCTGACTGGACAAGGTTCTGGGCATCCTGTAGTTGACCCTGCTTTGAGCAGTGAAGTTGTACTAGATGATATCTTCCAGTCCTGACCATTCTGTGTGATCCAGTGATTTTGCAGGTGTTTTCTGTGTATTAAGGCTTATTCAATACCAAATTTATCTACCAAATGGATGGACCATGGCACTATAGTCTCCCTCTTTCCCACTGACACCATGGTGATCAAATACGACCAATGTAAGACAGAGAAGATGGCATTTCCATAAAAACCCTTGATATTGGATACTACAAGTGCTGCTGGAAGTGAAAGGGGTAAGGAAAATGTAAATGTGCATACGAGCTGCTGAGCTGCAGGAGTGCTGTGGGTTCTTGGGACTGACCAACCCCAGCCTTTAAACCTGCACTATGGCATGCCCTGGGGATAAATTGAGGCTCACACAGAGCTGGAGCACTGAGACATGGCAGTGGGTGGAATACAGTAGCTATGTCCCAAGCTCTGATCACCTTCTGAGGTGCATTGTTCTCTCACCAATTCCAAAGGGAATCTGAGGTAAATAGATTCAACCCCTAACATAGTTGCCTTGCTTAAGTGCCTAAAGGCGCTTGTGTAGTGTGAACTGATAGGTGGCACAAATCCTCCAAATTTTGCCTTAGGGTGCTAAACTGCCGCACCACATCAATTCAGGGCTCGCTTTAATGCTGCGGTTCTGGCATCCCATATGAGGAGAATGGTATTCCCACTACCGACTCACAAACCAGGTGGGTTAGATGGCATTAAAAAGTTTTTCTGCAAGGAAAGCAGAAGGGTGGGAGAAGCAAAATAAGTACTGGAGAAGCATAAAGCACCCACCTGGGTTTCTTTAGTAAAGATTAAATGCCAGACATTCAGCCAGCACTAAGAACAACTACACAGCAGTATGCCTGCAGTTCCCTTGAAATCTCAGTACAGTCTGTTACCACTTTAATATTAGAATTAATTGAAGTAAATTGAGAAACTAACTCAAATTTGACCTCTGGGTATTTCTATTCAATAAGTCCAGTTTAGCCCAAAGCCACATAAACTAAAGAAAATTATTAACCCATTAGGTGCTGCCTTAAGGTGTGCCAATTAAAAAACAAACATCCCACAGTTTCAAGGCAGTTTATTTTGGTCGTAAGAAGCAATATATCTCCCTTCCCAGCAAGACAGTGCAGTTACGTGACACACCATTACAGTACAGCTGGAGTGCTGGTTGATTGCATAATGGCCTGGTGTTGGAGAATTCAAATGTGAGCTGTCTTCACAGATTGGAAGTGCCTTTCTTGCACCATTTCCAGGTTTGTTGTCACTCATAATATTTGAGGGAATGCTTCATGAACCAATAATGCAGCTGCCCTGAAAATGTTCCACAGGAGCTGTCAACCATCTTATTAGCACTCTTACTGACACTGGCCACACCTGACTGTCTTTAAACACGCCAGTCTTAAAGTAAAAAATAGTTTTATTGAAAGATATATTTTGGCATTTTTCAATATTAAGTTACTAAATAAATAATAGCATGTTCTCCTTTAAAATTTTAAAATGCAACTGTACCTACCTGGACTCAGTTTGCAGACATGCATTAATTCATTTAGATAGAGCATCTGAAAATCTGGCTCTTGACTTGCCAGTAATGTGCATCTCCTAATGAACAGGGAATTATCACATTCCATATTTTCAGCTGCTAATGAGCATTAAAAGTACTATATATATTCCATGTAAAATCTGAAATCCTTTAAAGAAGCAGGTGCAATTTTTTCCCTCCTCTGTGTTTGGGTTTATTTCTAGCTTATCAGACATTCTCCAAAATACTGCAGTATCCAAGACATAGTGTTCTGCATCTAATTGATCTAAACCTATACTTACTTAACCACTTTAGAGAATGCAGCTTCTTGAGGACCTTTGGAAATTACCATAGGTCTCTACTGCAATCTATCTCCCTTTCTCAGTGGTATATATCTCAAGTATTATTTAAATGTAATATTATTTAGCTGTCATTATTAATAAGTTACTGTGAACAGAATAGACTTTCGTTTTGAAGACAATGCGATTTGTGACTGATCTTAGCAGAGAGGATGTGAATTCAAGGGCCACTTATCAAGCGATCTCTGTTTCCTGAAGTCATCGGTCTTATCCTTGCTGTTCCTCGTCCGTTACTCCGAAGGTGCAATTCTGTCATGGAAGGTCATGTTCAATGCAGGAACAGCTGTCTTTAATCAAGCTGTGTTCTATCAGTCGAAAGCTTTGAATATTCAGACTAAAGTTGTGCAAGAAATTATTTTTTCATTCCTGAACATTCTTATGGTATTTAAAAATTATAAGCTAAGCACAAATTAATTATACAATGTTGTTGCAAAGAGGTCTTTGTATAGGACATGAACGATAATTCCTTCCTTACACTTGGTGCTGGTGAAGCTTCCTGAGTTTAGGGAGTATGCAAAAGTATGTAGACTTCAGGAGTACACAGGCACATAAAAGTGATTTCAGAGGTCAACACAGAAATATCAATGAGACTTTAGGAAAAATGACTCATGAAGTAAGTTTGAAGAAACAACGCTTATTTAGATAAGAATGGCAGAAAAGGCACATTTGTTCAATTCCTTAACACAGTTTGATTTCTAAGTTCCTAGCTTAAATCAGTCACAAGACATTGTGTTCCACAGAGCATGTCCCACCTGAAGTAAAATCCCACCCCTAGCTTCCAGAATGCCAGCTATCCGGCTGTCCTTTTCCCAGACTTCGGCAGCAGCAATAGTAGCAGTATCTTTGCTGCTATTTCAAAACTCTCTGAACCTACATTACCTGTGGCTCTAGAACTAGAGACAAGAAAGAATAAAACAGCTTCTTTTGGCAGTGGAGGTGGAGAGCTAATGTTGATAGAGAGATCCAAAATCCAATAACTTCAGCCTGGTGATATGCCATAACAGGTCACTTGCAATTTTTAAAAAATGAATTTGTTCTGATAAAGTGCTTCGTTTGCAAATGTGAAATATTTAATCTTGATTAATCTTGATTTAAAATAATTTATAATTCTTACTATTTTACTAAGCATTCATTCTTGGAAACTAGAATTTTTCTGTTTGAAAGTAAGAAATTTTGGCAACTTCAAAACAATTTTCCAGAATGTTTTCAAGTCAAATTGTCTATCAAAACTGCTTCCCAGAGACTGCATTTGATTCAATCAAACGTTATGGGATAAAATGTGTAATTAGTAAATTAACAACCAGCACTAATTATCCCAGAATACAGAATTCCACATGCTACTTAATGATAAAATAGCAGGAATTATTTCACCTAGGATTTCTGTAGCCTACTCCTACGTACAGTGTACATGTGGAGGTCCTGAGCTCATTGGTTATTGAGGCCTGTAAATTGCAAGTGAAGAATCTGAAGGTCGAAACTCTAATCTGATTGTAGTCATATGGCTTTGGCAAGTATCGCCTTTTTCCAATAACATTACTACCATCTTGTCTAGATTCAGCTTTAGCCAGAGACTCTTCATGTGAGCGCTGGTCTCGTATAGGTCCTGGAACAGCAAGAAGATGTTATGGCAGGCATCAAGCATCAGTAGATATACCAGACGCTCTTCTCTAACTGTAGTAGATATTCAAATGCATCCTTGAAATAGTGCCTTCCCTCTCAATGATCCCAAACTATTTTAGAAATTATAGGTATATAACTATAGACACTTTATCTGCTGTGGAGAGCTTGCAGAATGTATCATGAATTGATCTGTCCATATTTAACATGTAGGATGATTTTCGTAATGCCTTCTCTACCTTGGAATGATTAGGGACTGACTTGGGTCTCTTGGGACTTACATGAGAAGAGTGGACCAATTTAAATGCTACAGATCTATTCAGAGCTCACTAAACACCCTCTTGAGAATTCCAAATATTTAAAAATGATCCTCTGTTGCCTCAGTCCCCACCTCTCTGCTTCCTGAGTAATGGTGGAAACTGACACTCTTGTTATACCACCCTTTTCCAGGGCCTTTTTTTTTATTATTAAGCCAGGTCAAATGGGGTCACTGGTCTTTGATCTACTGTATTTCTTAATTCTTGTTTGAAACTAGCCAACCTTTCTCACGTTCCCATAACTCATGGCAATGAAAGCAGCAGCTGTCTGCTCTACTTCCTGACTAATAACTCATATTCAGAGTGAGAGAGGAAAAAAGAGCTTTATCATAATGCAAGATTTTCTGTTGGTAAACCAAACACTAATAAGTTAGTATTGTCTTCCTTCTTACTCCAGGCATATTTCCAGACACTCTAAATTTTTCCCTTTACCTGTTTTTACCTCTCTCCTTTTCTATGTAGGAGCGAAAAGCAGAACTTTGCTACCTTTGTGATTATTAGCAGCTCTGAGTTCATGCTGATTACTCCCAGTGGCACAGGGTTAATGAGTTAAGTGTGCTTATTCAATTAAGCCACCTCTTTGTTTTAGCTCACATAAATTTTAACCTGATCGCTTCAACATTACCTTTGGCACTATTCAGCAATAGAATAAATTGAATCAAAAGAAAAATGAATGCCTTCTTAGTTCTTAAATATGTGTGTACTGATTTGCCCACAGTAAAATAAACAGATGGAGAACTTAGTAGGGGTATTCTGATCAGCTGATGTACAGTTTGCACCATAGAATATGGGCAAACTGGAATCCTCTTGGGTCCAAACAAGCCTAATGCTTGCCAATATTTGGTACTATTATGAATTTTAGGTTGTTTTCACTGAAAGTTATTTATTTACCCATTTTCCTCAAAATGCCCCCATACTAGGCCATTTTGCAGCAATCACTTCAGTGCACTAAGCTGAAGAGAAGACGAACAAATCACTTTGCTCATAATAGTGGAGCACCTTTTTTAATTCAGTTGCAGAATATAGAAATTTACTTTATTCAAAGCTGAATTTTTGGAAATGCAAAACAGTCCTGGATATGAGAGTGCAGCACGGGAGACTTACTGACGGCTACGGTTAAGACATCACAGCATGAAGCAGAATAGCAGAACAAGAGGATCTTTGCATCTATAAAGATGTTGCTCCTGATCCATACTTCCATACTATGAATATCTGACACACTAAAAATGTATTTTGGTATGCTGACTATCATTGAAAAGCATCACATTTGAATCTCTGATTAAATGGAGGACTTCCATAACGGCAATGCTAATTACATTTATATACACATCGGCTGCCCTTAAAAATACCTTCTTAAGGTGAGATTCACCTCATTTAACATTAATCATTTAAAAATTAGGCATCTTGGCTAAGTCAGTTATTTCAGTTACTTCTATAGTCAGTGAAGAGAGAGAGACACCTCCAGAGCATGATTCATCCCACCTATCTTGGAAGGGAATGAATCTCTTGTTCATCTGTTCCACTTTATATCCTGATGTCATCAAATACCATTAGATTATATGATTTCTACCCTGAGTACAAATGAGAAGGTGGATGAAAGAAAAATCAAACAAGTAAATTCACTTCTGTAATGCCATATGAAATATTTTTAAGAGAATTAAGTTTGTGATATTCATTCAGTCGGGTTACTTCACATAGGAAAGATACAGCACTTATTAAAGGCGATGACCCTCTGTGTTTTTATTCAGTGATATACAGAATTCCTTAGACCTAAAACAATAGTGAACCTCCTGTACTAAGAAACTTTTAAAACATCCATGCAGCGAGAATGATTTGAATCTAGTCTCTTACAGATAATTGATACCAAGGTTCCTATTTGACTGCAGTGAATATACCCCTGAAAATGCCTGATATATTTTGTGGTTTCTTCTAACATTGGTAGGTAAATTTCCAGCTAGAGCCTACTCATTTTATTTAGAAACTTTAGAATACCTTGCTCCTCTGTGACTTTGTACTATTGGTAATGTCACATAACAGGGCGTTTGCTTGATTTGCTCCCTACACTGCACATAACTAGCCTTTCTTCTGGGCTGTGTTCTTCTTAATCATATGCCTTTAAATCAACCTGTGACTTGGCTTGCCCTGGGGGACATTCAGAAAAACAATATTTCACAGTAAGTGTTTCAAGGAGCAAAGGAGAGCTTCTGTGTCCTGAAAAAAAACATAAAATAAAAATATAAATTGAATTGTATTAAGGTGTTGCACAGAATAAACTGAAATTAAAATGTCCTAGAGATCACTTTCTTATTTGGCAGTTTAATCTGGCCTAGAATCCAGAACTGATTGCTGAACTATCTCCTAGAAACGTGATCTTCAAACTTCATCTTATTCACAGAGACCTTGGCAGCACAAACAGGCAGTACATCACTACAGCTCTATCTCTGCTGCATTGGCCTCTGGTTCTGAATTACAGCATCTATCACATTCTAGCTTTTGCTTGCCAAGCTTTAAAAGGGGTGCTCTTGCTCACTGTACCTTATGAATGGCTTTCCCTTCCATCACTGGGCTTCCTTTTGAAGTTTACTGATATCGGCTTATAAAATATTCTCTCTCTGCATGCCTACCCCCTCTGACTACTGTGTAACTGAGACATACATGCATATCGCAAGTGTCAAGATCCAGGCTGAAAGTGCTTTCTCTTGCTTACCCATACTGTAGAAACTTCTGCCCATAAATATCTGAACCTCATATGCTTTTAAAACTAGACACAACATACATCCTTTGGTTAAAATCTATTTATAATTAATAACTTGGCACAGACTGTCAGATTGTTCACTGAAAAGACTATAGACATAAACTCTCCATATATGCATATGTACATATATATACATATATATACATACATGTATTTGAAGATACACTCTGTTTCTCTTTTCAGGTTTAATACCGTCATATATGATATTTGTTTTTAAATTAAACTTTGCTCTAAATTTTTATTTTATAATAAAAAGCTGAATTTTGCATGTTGACAAGAACTTTTCTCAGGGTCACATTTGTACTCTTTTAACAGCCTGTTCATGAAAACAAGTCTGCAACTTTTCACTGTCCTAATACTGATTTTGTTGCATGTTAACCCAAATGTTGGGAACCACTGAAATTAAGTAATCTATTGACTAAGGACATATTGCCTTCTATTTCAAGACTAGAATATTGCTACAATACAGTATTGCTACGAGAGCTGGGCCTCTTCAGCCTGGGGAAGAGAAGACTGAGGGGGAGGGGATCTTATCAATGTGTATAAGTATCTGAAGGGAGGGTGTCAAGGGGACGGGGACAAACTCTTTTCGGTTGTCCCATGTGACAGAACAAGAAGCAATGGGCAGAAATTGAAGCAGAGAAAGTTCTGCCTGAACGTGAGGGGGAATTTCTTCCCTGTGAGAGTGACGGAGCCCTGGCACAGGTTGCCCAGAGAGGCTGTGGAGTCTCCTTCTCTGGAGACCTTCAAAGCCCGCCTGGATGCAACCCTGTCTAACATGTTCTAGGTGAACCCTGCTGAGTGGGAAAGTCGGACTAGATGATCTCCAGAGGTCCCTTCCAACCTTACTGATTCTATGATTCTATGATGAGAGTAAGTGGGAAGAGCTAAGTTTCAGATCAGAGAGAAAATGCTGTATTCAGTCATCCACCATATTTCTGTCCATTGATATATAAGTACATGCCATGAGGAAATGTGCTTCTGTAGGTAAGAAAGAAAAGGGTAAGAAAGACATGTGAATCCCACATGGGAAACAGTGTTATTTGGAGATGTGTTAGTCTGGATGATTAGGAATCTTCAAACTCACTCTGCCTTTCTTCAGAAGGTAAGTCTAGATGCAACCAAGACCCTGGGAAGATAACAATAACAATATCTAGTTAATAAGGTTGACAACTTTTCATATCTATCTTGAGTAACATCAGACGGCTGAAATGGACAAAATAGTGAGGAGGACAACCCAGTATGTACCAAGAAAAAAGTGGAGACACGATACACCATAAATATTAGGCTATTTTGTGTACTATGTTTATTTTCCTAATTCACATTTGTAATGCATTTCATCTATGCCAAGCTAGTTTTGATATTTGCCACATTCCATAGCCTTTAATGTGATTTTGAGAAAGCACAAATACTAGACCAGCTATATGAGGCAGGAGTTACCAAAGCAAACTGTTTGGTTGCACTGCACTCATCAAAGCAAAAATAAGAGGATTAGTCAAAATCAGAATGAAAAAATCGTTGAGATTTCCACTATAGCTTTTAAACAGTTGGGATATAAAACTTTGAGCACATTTTCTCAGGAAAGATCTCATTGTGAGATACAGATAACTTTGCTTTTCAAACCAGAAACATGCCTTTTCGTACAAGTGCAGTCTTTATCTTCCATTAATAAACTAATACATTATCTATTCAGAATGATATTTTTAATATCAAATCCTGACTGTTTTCAATGTACAGTGAGTATTTTAAAAAGTGAAGGAAGTATTACTAGCAGTAGTGGGAGAAAACATCTTTGGAGTTTTCAAGAGGCAGAATATCTACAGAACAGATTCTGAGATCTAGGTGGAAATAGTCGGAAGAAATCTTACCTGTAGCATCTGATTCAAAATCTCAGAGTCTCTGATACTCCTTTAAAAGAGAAAGACTGGAGGAAATAACTTTGGACCTTTCAGTGAGACAGAGAAAGGAGCATGTCTTCTATCATCATCCTATTTCAGAAGCCCACAGAAAAGCATCTGTGGAAGAACAGGAGGTCTGAGATCTTTAATAGCTGGCCCTTCTCCAAAGAGGTGACAAACCAGGGAGACTGGATCAATGAAATGTTTCAAGAAGAAAATACCCTAAAGTGAGCGGAACTGCAGGCTGTTTGACCATTAGACTAGTGCCTAGAAGGTGTGTGATTTCATTTAGATGCAAAAAATAGACTTTTAAGCCACATGAGTTGATGAGAAGGGATGTTTATAAAAAAAATGTCAGTTCATAGATAAAAACAGTGGGACATTACTCCTTACTTTTGAAATCTCAACTCTTTTGAAATAAAGGGTTAAATTTAGTCCCTGGAGAATGGAAAGTGAGACTTGGAAACATATGCATGATAATATACTCCGAATAAAACCACCTTTATACACAGACATTAGTGAGAGAAATAAGGGAAAGGCTACTCTGACACCAGAAAAATATTCTGTATTTTTATATAGAAAAACTCACTGAATTTGCACTGGATTGTAAAGCTGGCAGATGTCACAGAAGTTCTGCTTTCTCATACAGACCTTTATTGTATTGGAGAGGGGGAGATAAGTTTTGGCATCATCATTATTATTATAACCATCATTACTGCCACTTTTCCCTTTTGACAGAACATTATAATCTATTACCTCATTTTATCACAGTTTATGTTATTTCATAGATGCTACAAATGACAAAGTTTGGAGAGCACAGGTATTCCTGGAAAGTGCCAAGCAAACTGCAAATCAAATTAAGATGATCTGAGGACCTGAAAAGAATTGTGAGTTGAATAGTTTTGTGTGGGCTCAAAAACATAATGGTACTTTCAAATCATTCACATGCTGACTGTAGCCTCCAGCATTGGAAAGGAAGTAACATCCAAAGCAATGCATAAAAGAGACCTCATACCTCATTTTATTCCCTACTATTATGTACTTAGTTATTTATTATTGTTTATTTATATCTCTGTAATAGCAAGATCTTCCAGGTAGAGATCAAGCCTGCATTTTAGTAAAAAAATAGAGGTTCTTGTCTCAATTAGGGTGAAAGATAACAGGTGAATACGATGTGAGAGGAGGAGAGGGAAGGTGACAGTGTGATGATTATTGCAGTAAATAGCAGTCACCTGTTCATTGTTTAGCCTTCTTTGTAAAATACAGTACATCTGGAAGGCCGATAATCATTGTCTTTAGATGTGTCTTTAGTTTCTATAAACTAGCAGCATCCTTTACAGCCACTTGGAAAATGTGGAAATGGAGAAACATAAAGAACTTCATATTTTGTCTCTCTCTTAAAAAAAAAAAAAAAGTTTTCAACATATTGGAGCCAGAAGGGGCCAATTATCTCATCTAGCCTGACTTCCCATACCTTGCAGACTATTCATTTTGTCCTATTTTCCAGAGAGTCATCCTGCTGTGATCCAGAAAACTCAGTACAACAAGTATCCATCATTTTCCTTTGCTGGTTTGTTTCAAAGGCTAATCATTTTCTCTGCTAAATATTCTGCCGTGTTTCTAGTTTATGTTTACCTGGTTTCACTTGGCAGTCATTGCTGCTATGGTTGACAGTGCTAGATTAAAAAGTCTATTTGTAGCTAGAATCATCTTTCAGGAAGGGAAATTAGGGCATTTCTCAGTCAATTTTTTAGTATCTTAGTTCAGAACACTTCCCAGACAGGATTTTTTTTTTCTCTTTTTTTGTATCTCTTCAGCTTTTGAACATTTTTTTCCCCCCCAGACATGGACTTTAGAACATAATGTAACACTCCAGCATTTTTTTCACCAATGTGTTATGCAGACACATAATTACACCTCCACCACACACACACACTCACACACATGCACACTTCTGGTCTCGACTATTGCTTGTATGCCAAGGACTGGCTTAGTTCTTTTTGCCATGGCCATCATATCTGGACTTTAACTTTCTTCTCCATTCTGACTCTTAAATCTTTTCCCAGGAAACTAAATTCAGGATACACTGTCCATTTTTCAGTGTGATGTGCTACTTGCTCTAGATTATAGCACACTTTGCTATGTTAAAATATACTTTGCTTGAATGAACCCACCTTACTTTGTCCTCTCATCATTACTGCAAACACTTTGCTGCTTTTCTCAGCGGTGATTATTTTTTTTCCACATCATTTAAAAATATGAATAGTTTTGAGCTTAAAGATATTGCCTTGAATTCATATTAAAAATCATTTGATAGTTTTACATTGACACCTACCTGGTCAGATCTGTCAATTTGCTGTTCTTAATATGTTTAATATATACTCAGTTAGTGCTGTATTAAGATAAATTTTAAAGAATGCCTTCAGGCACTATAATGTTTATCACAAGTCCAAATGTTATGACAATCACATTATTACATTTGTTAGTCCAATCTCTAGTTTTGCAAAAATGATATCCAAGTCATTGGGCAAGACTTCCGGATACTTTCTGTCGAGTTCACTTAATTAAACATTAAGAAAGCATAGAAACAAAAAGGATTGAAGCAAGATCTCCATGATGATACACAGTATGTCCCTTTGACAGCATGAACTTAAAATGAACACAACACAGCCTTTTTCTGTAGACAACAGTCTTTATATAGCTGAAGATCCAGTGTGCAAAAAACAAAGGGATAATGATTATGTGGTTAAACACACCACAGTTGGCTGGGGAGATGTCAGGAACTTCCTAGTGAGATGGGAAGAACTGTAGCTGAAAACCTTACAGAGGCTGATAGTTTCAGATTTTCTAAAAATACAAATGCTCTATACTGTGTTTAAACATTTCAGATTAGTTGCCACAGTTCTCTGACTTCCGCATTTATTTGTCTGAAGAAGGTTGATGCTGGGAAAGTCGAAAGGTTGAAGATAAGTGTTTCTGCTGTTTTTGTACTCTGAACTGAGGTCCTGCCATGAACAGATTCCAGCAGGGAACTAACATTACGGTATCAAGACTTAGGACCTGATTCAAGTTACAGTCCAGTCTGGCATAGAATGAAATCAGTTCTATTCCACACTTCTCCTGCTATCTCCTCTCATCTGCAGAGATCACAACCCTATTCTCTTTCATTCCCTTTTGGGGGTGAGAGGAGGAATAATGGATCTTTTCCAGGCCTCCTTTCTGTATGCAGCTCCATCATATACCTCATGCATTCCTTGTTTTCCTCAGAACCAAGAGAAAAAGTCTTTCTATTGAAATGCTAATAGAGGAGTAAACTGTATAATAAGACTGCATCCCCTTTGGGCTTACATGTAATTTACACATAAAATGAAATTGCACATGGCCTTGTTTCATAGCATATTTGTTTAATTATCTTTCTTAAAAAGCTTTTTTCAATTAATTTTCAATATTTAAAAAAGGAATAAAAATGTCGATTTATCTGTGTACCTGATAATTAAGTAGAGTTTGGGGAATAATTACATTATCTAATAGTAGAAATTTGTCCAGCTCTAATAACTAGCATTTTTCAATGGTTTAACACGCTTTCTTGTTCTTCAGCTACTCTAATTCAAAAGTTCACATCCTGCTGGTATCAGTCACTCATCCCTCATGACACCAACTCTTATCAGCTAACCAGAATGGATCTGCCTGCTCTGACAGTGAATGCTGCTACAATACTTTGATACTCTCATATATGTGGACAGATCCCTGAAAGCCTGAATCTCTCCAAGAGGGCCTTTGTATAGGTCTGGAATATACCAAGAAAAGTACGACCAATATTGCTAAGTACTAAGTTTTTCTTGAGCTTTCATTGTCTTTAAGAGGCCTCAGTCTGTGTTCAAGGCTGATGCCCCTTTCTCAAGAAAGCTGGAACACCCTTGTACAACTTTAGCTGAAACAGAGGAGAGCTAGTAGAAAAATAATCATATGGCAGGATTTAGAAAAAAGTTTAAGTTGTTTATCCTAGCAAAGTTGGGATAGAATTGCTGTCTGAAAATAACATTATGCTGGAATTAGCACAAAACAGAAAAAAAGATTAAGCGAATGAGGTTCAAATGGCAACTTCTGGATCAAAACCAGCCTGCTGCCTTTTCTGCTGAGAAGATGAGGAACAGCCGTTTGAGCAGCACATCTTGCCTGGACGGGCATTTTTATCCTATTACATATGAATGGCCTAGACCTGTGAGCTGCTGTGGTTATGAGGCAGTGAGGAGGCAGAGGATGTGTCCTGCAGAGACCTGGCTCTGCGGAGTCCCGACTGCTGCCATCGACCACATCCACTCACTAGAGATGGCGAAGGCCCAGTTCTGAGATCCAGCTTTCTCTTCTGCAGAAGCTGGAGCAAGCTGATTTGAATTAGAAGAGTACCATAGCAGCAGGATATAAACTAGAGAGAAGTATAGATAGTAATAGAATGTCTACTCTGTAAGAGTAGTTCTTGAAGAATAGGAGTGAAAAAAAAACACAATAAAAAAAACAGAATAAAACACTTGTTTCTGGGGTGCAATTTGTTCAGATGGTGAGAGAGGACTGTTTGGTAGCTTGTGATATTAAAGACTGGCTGTACTAACTCCAATGGTCTTTCTGGGATCTTCTAGGAAATAGGATGAGTAAAACAAGTAGGCTGCTGTTTCAAGACAAACAAATTAAATTGCCTCATTAAGATACATAGCTAATGTTGGGTATTACTAGCACAAAGAAGGCCAGACAAAGAAGTACTTTTTCCCAAAAGCTGAAGAATGCAGAGTCTTCATCTAACTCACAGTGTAGAGTAAAACATAGTGGAATGTATTTAACACCTCAGTTGACTTGTCCACCATATAGAAGTGCTGGAACTTTCTCATGTGGACCAGAACAAAATAATACCAAATAGCTATTCTATTCATGAGTGTGATTGCTCTTGTACTGCTTAGATACAGAACAAATCTAGGGGAGTGTCAGATCCATGCTATCATTTAACAGAATTGGTAAATAACATATACAAAAAAATACCATGTAACTTTAGCAAAGGAAGAGATTTACCATGTGTAACAACTGCAATGCTCTGCTCCTGAGATACAGGCATTAAAGGAAGAAGCAGTCCTGCCATGCATTTCACTGTTTTGGGGGCTAAGTAAGGTCTGATTTGTGCAATCAGAATGTCAGCAGAAGACATAATCAGAAAGCATTAAAGTTTCTCAGTAGGACTTTCCAATACCATTATTACTAGTTGCCAGTTATAGCCTCTGTTACTGACTCATACTGGGAATATGAGTGGGGCAATGGGGTTTCAGGTCAAGTACTTGTCAGCCATCTGACAAGGTAAAGATCAAGTTTTCTTCAAACTGTCAGATACCTTAAGGTAAAGCTTGGTTTCTCGGCTAATACTTTCCACCTCTGAAGAATACAATACTCTTCCCAGTCTGCAGTCCTAGTAGAAGAAATATTAACACAAAAAGAGAAACAACTCCTCCAGCCTCATTTAAGCCTTCCTCTGCACTTCTTCCTGCTTCCTCTTCTGCTTCTGGTTTATATTACCTCACCCCATAGTCAATCAGGTCTGCACTGACAATTAGGCCTACTAACACTCTCCTTGTAGAAGACTTGCTATCCAATTAGACTGCCTGCCCCATTCCAAGCAACCATAAGACCCTATTCAGTCCCAATAGAAAAAGAGTTTTTAACCTCTGAAATGTCTAGGCATTTTATCATATTGGACAATAGATCTGCTCAATTTGTAACAGAAACTGAGATATGGAACATCTGTTTCTAAAGGTATCAAGGATCCAGATGGGTACCTTGTAGGATTCACAAAAGTGCCTCTTCAAAATACAATACCTAACTTGTACAGATTTCAGAGTAAGTTAAATGCCTAAACTGTTTAGGCATCTTATCAACAACTTTAAGTACCTGAGTGCATGGAAAATTTAGCCTGGGATGCTTTCCAAGAAAATGAATACTCATTACTCGTGTTCAGAAGCTAGATTTAAAAGATCAGTGACATTTATTTGTTAAAGAGTTAAATGCTCTTCATTTTTATATATGACGTACTTCAGGCAACATCAGAAATTTCTATTGCAACTAGAAATGAATGGAAGTCAGAGGTCCTTTTCCTGTCCCAAGAACCATCACTTGTTATTTTATACTTTAAAGAATGCCATTCTAAATAAAATAAGCAATCAGACAAGAAAGGTTGAAAGAGATGATTACTTGTATACTGTGCTGCTCTATTTCAGAGTCATAAAATGGAAGTTTATGCCATATATAGCAACTCTGGGATATTTAAACTATTATACTGTATTGACATACATCATACATGCAGTTCTATTATAAACCATTTGCTGTTCACTGACTAAGGTCTTAATTCCAGTTGAAGCTATTCTCCATGCAGTCAACTACTGATTTACCCTCCTGAGCTTGCATTAGTGTCTTTGTGCTGATTGCTTTCAGTTAAATTGAGAGATGTATTCTGGCTTGCTCTGGTATAATACCATAAAGTATATGATGATGTAGACCTGAGGCAGAAATACTGGTGAAAGTATTAGCTGTTATGGACAACAGACCATTACGATTTGGAGGCCATAAGTGAAACCTATGTTTCTCAGAGATCTGTTTCACAGCTAGTGGGCGGTGACTTTCAGATGGGCAAAGAAGATGCCCAGAATGGTGTCATGGCACAGACACTGCTCTCATGGGGTTGTATGCAGAATATGGTCACAGTGGTTTGATTTTCAGGTGATAACATGTACTTTTTTGGGAGGGAAATGTTATTAATAAAGTTAATGGAAAAAAGTCCATGGCTGTTGATGGCATAAGACCAGATTTGTAGACTGAGCAGGCCATGAAGAGTGACTAGAGTTTTCATCATAGCACTATAGTCTATAGCTCATCAGAGAAATGACTTGTCTTCTAATGATGCCTGTCAAAACCGGAAATATTTAACTTTACTCTCATGTTAGTAGCTGTGCTGAGGTTAATGAGACTGCACCTCATGCTTAAAGTCAGGCCTTTAAAAATGAAACAAATTCTTAAAAACAAGCACCCATAAAAATCTGTATTCTTGAAAAAGCCATCAAAGTTTATCAATGTTTATTTGGTTGCCTAACATACTTCCCATATGCCATGCTGTGTCTCTGGGGCTATGGAAATAGCTTGCAGAAGCTTACTTACAGCTTACTACAGAAGTGTTTACAGAAGCAGTGGATAACACTAATGTACAAAAACCAATTGTTTTCTGCGATGCTAGAGACTTTGCAGTTCACTTTCATAGAGTTGCATTTGAAGAGTACTGGTGATGAAGCAAAAGTAGACATGCCTTAGCCTTGTTGGATGAAGTGAAGCTTCAGTGATTCTTTTGTCGAATATTACCAATACCAACAATACCATTTTCAACAAATTAAAATTTAAGAACTCTATTTTCTCCAATGGGTTAACTCAAAGTAATGTTTCATTGAAAATGATGTTATAATCTTGACTTTTGTTAAGAAGGAAATTCAGAGGATTGCTTTGGGTCTTATAGTTATGCAGCTTTAAAAGTCCATCTAAATAAAATTGACTTTATTAATTTACATGAAAATAAAATTTCCTCCAAAGGTGACTCTGCCTGTCCTAACACAACCTCTATAAGCCAGGGAGTTCTTTAGGAATTGAAACACTGCTGACAAGTTTCATTGGACATGATTTCTGGAAGGCTTTTGAGTTTGATACCACATAGTTAATACAGAACAGAAAAAACATGCAAATAGCCCAGCATCAAACAAAAATGCATGATCCTTCTGTTTTTCAGACAGCCATTCCTACCCAACTCCATTGCAGATTGGCAGATCAATGCAGAGAGGACTACCGCAGAAAAGAAAGCAGTGAATATAAGGACCGTGGAGCTACAGAAAAATGTGACAAAATGCAGAAAAGACTAAGCATACTGTAGAAATTTAAGATAAAGAAAAGAACCCTGAGGTCTGGAGACGTGGAAAAGTATTTTGTGGAGCTGGTCAAACATGTCATGCTCAAATATCTTTTCCCTGAGACAATGGCGTTTTTGACAGAACAACAATTTTCATGAGAAGATTTGTCATTTGGGGGAACACTTTAAGTTGCTCTTGACATGCTTCAACAAAACAAACTGCAGGATTTTGGTGGCTGAAAATTAGAGCATTTTTTCCTGCATGACAGTTTTAAGGAGGAAATATAATTTTTCAAGGAGTCATCTTTTATGGGACTAAAATATTATTTTACCCAAAATAATGTTGTTAGTATTAAGATAGTAGCAGGAATTGGAAGGAGTCTAAAAAGACTGGACAGAAAAGACAGAGCAAAAAAAAGAAATATGAAAATGAGAAGAGAGATGGGATACTTCTGGGAGAATTTTCATGGAGAGGAAAGTGATCAATGAAAAGAGGAGGCCTACAGGGAAGTATATTGTGAACAAGCAAGAGGAAGGCAAGGAAAGATAAGGCAAGGAGAGGTGAGCAGAGGTGAGGAAAGGAAAAGAGAGGAAAGGAAAGGCAGGACGAAGGAAGGAAAGGAAGAAAGGAGAAGAAAATGATTCAAAAATATACAGGCAAAAAGTCGTTTTCCTGGTAAAGATGGTAGACATTTCCTTTTCCATATTTATGGTCTGCCAAGAAACTCATAGTTTCAGCTAATCCTGTGCATTGTTTTGCTTGAATTTATGTTTTTTCTGAATGGAACCTTCTTTGAAATCAGCAGGAAGAATTAATGGTTGAACGGAAAGAGGAAAACAGGTGCCATTCTGTCAGTAGACTTGGCATATTATTCAGACTTGATGTATTTGGGGTGCAGTGCATGCCTACCTCTTAAGGGGCATATATATTACGATGGCTTCAGAGCTTTAGTCTGTACTACCAGAAAAGGTAAGGGAAGAAGATTATAGAGCAGTTGCAAGCCCAGAGGAATCCCAAAGCAGAGGGTTTCATTTTAAGTTTTACTCAAAAGTTGTAACTGCACACCCAAACTTCCCCAGCTTCACTGCGCTTTGCCCAGTGGTTTCCGTGGTGCTTCCATTCTTCTGCGCGTTCCCCTTTGTTTTCCCTGAGAACCCCACTGCTTTCTTGTATGTAACTCGTGTCCCTTTCAGCTCTCCTTTCTCTGTTCCAGCTCTCCTCTGCTATCCCAGTTCTGATCCCACCTTTGTGCTTTTTCTGCAGCACTCAGAAACTCCTCAAAGCTTAAGTTCGAAAGAAAACCCAAAGAAGAAAGGCAACCTGGGGCTATGAGTTTTCAGGCATAAGCCTACTTTTTAATTCCGACCAGGACTTATTTTATCATGTCAGTGTTTTACAGCAACACAATCTTCTCTCTTGCTTCCTGAATAAACTAGCCCAGTCTGGTTTAAAAGTACAAGCCTATATGTACTGTGTTTATGGGGAGTCCTATGGCTTGCTTGTGCTCTAAAGAGAAGGAGGAAATGATGTTTGTAACAGCTACAACTAAATAACTAAAATGAAAGAGGAGACTAAGCATTTCTTCTAGCTGGAAACTTCTGCCGTACACGACAGTAAAACACAAGACTACAACACAAGGGAGGAGCCACTGTAATTGCCTTTTACTGTGATCTCTAGATTTTCAACTGAAAGGATCATGTCTAGGGTTCTATGCTGGTTCTTTTCTCATAAGCTCCCAGTACTTAGAAGTCTTTTCTTCCACTCTTAATTTGCCTGGAGCAAGGCTTTTATCTAGACTTTTAGCCAAGAGGCACCTGCTGAAATATTCATTGGCAGAAATTGTGCCATGGGTGTTTTTCCCCATTTGTCCAGTTCTATGTCATTAAAATAAGGTTGAGTGGAATGAAAATAGGATTTGACACAGAAGAATGACATTCTCTCAAAACTTTATATAATAGGCAATTAACCCTTTTCCATGCAAGAATTTAAATACTAAAGACTGCTGAATAATATCCTTTGTCAATGGGCATATCCCTTTTACTCTACTTCAAAATGGATTTGAATATTATAATTTCACTTTGTGGGAGAATCAAATGATTATCTGGAAGTTTTTTGGAGATGATTTAAAGATCTTGCTCCTTGATTTTGTTATTCATCTCTGCTTAAAGGTTAGGGTCATCTGAGACCAGAAAATACAAAAAATAGAACTTTTAATATACACTTAAAGCCTTTTGTCCTTCCTTCCTTCCTTCCATCTTTTTTCTCTCTCTCTCTCTTTCTCTCTCTTGTTCTTGTTCTCTGTTTTTTTCACTCTCTCTCTTTTTCTTCTCCTAATGTTCAGATGATGATACCAAATGATTGAAATGACATTTCTTGTTTGGATTCAGGCCTGAGAATGAAAATGATTTTTCTCAAAAATCTCAAAGAATAAAAAAATGAACCAAGGTGCACACCAGGCTCATACAGTTAAACCTAGGGTATTTTGGACTGTATGCAAGATTTGCCTCAAAACTCACCATTTAGCCTTGCTTTGAGGAGGTATTGGGCTGTATGATTCTATAGGTCCTTCTTACCTAAAGAATTCTGTGATTCTGTTTTGTGATATTAATTTTAGCAGGTAATCAGTCTACAGAGAGAGGAATTGTTTGATTTTTTTTCTTTTTAAAGTTTAAATTTAACCAATTTTGCACCTGCAGAAGGTAAAATGAACCTCATTCAGGGGGTAATAGTTAACTATTATTTCAGCTCATATTTGAAGGTCTAATCCAAGGCCTGATCTGATAGTCTTCACAAGAATGTAAATCCAACAATATACTAGAAATTTCCACTGCATGATTCCTGTGGGATTTTGTTGTGTGATAACACAGAGATTTTATACTTTAACAATCTTTCTCTAAATATCTCAAAATGCATAATGCACAGATACAAACTAAACTTTGAAAAACTCTTGTGAAATAAGGAACTATTTCATTGTGTTATGTATATCAGTATGAAAACAAATCAAACAAATCAAGCAATTTCCTCAAGACACTGCAGTAACAACAATTATTGCTATGCATCTAAATACTTATAACACAGGGATGAGCTTACAGGCTCATGATAGAGAAGGATAGAGGATGGTTTAATACTCACTGCTTCCATGGCTATAATAATTCTGTTCTCTTTAGAAAACTGACACAATTTAATCTGCTTTGATTACTTGAGTGTATTATGGCAAAACTCCCAGAACTGC
The DNA here is from genome assembly GCF_028389875.1 of Rhea pennata. Taxonomy (NCBI): domain Eukaryota; kingdom Metazoa; phylum Chordata; class Aves; order Rheiformes; family Rheidae; genus Rhea; species Rhea pennata. The sequence continues at coordinate 55,707,534 of NC_084667.1, forward strand.
AGTGCTATGTCTTGCAGCCCAGGTTCGAGTCTTCCTCTCTGTTACCTCTACGAAGATAGCTTCATCTGGCAGAATACCTGCAGGTAGGAAAGAGGAGCATGTGGGGTACTTCTGGATAGTCTTGTGGCAGTCTTCTGTCATTTTTGCACTGGAAGAATACTTCTCCCATGATATATTGCCTTTTCATGCTTATTTATGCTAGGGTAAAAGTGTAACTGTGAAGTATCAGCACTGTGTAACATCATCATTCTCCTTACAAGTGTTTTTGTATTTACTGAGCTTTTTGTTAGATTATAGATTATGAGGGAAGTTTAAAAAATAATTTGTATCTTTTTAAAAAAAGAAGACTCAAAAATAAGCAGGCAAAGAAATGACCATGTAAAGCAATTATGCATTTGTTGTAGGAAAAAAGAAGAGAGAGAGATTCTAATCTCTGTTACACTCAGTTAAATCTGGACATGCTCTACACATTGCACTGGATTGGCCGTGGCCCAACTAAGATGAGAACATGCTTTCAACTCATTTGTTATAATACAGTGATAAAATGTGGCCTGAAGTGTGATTTTACTATCATCCTCCACTCACCCAGAGATAATAGGAACGATTCCCCACTCAAATAACATTAAAAAAGATCCTGACATTTTACGGCATTAGGTTAGAATAAAACAATACTCTGGTGCAGGTGATCCTGTTATAACAGTTTCCTGGTAGAAGTATATCACACAAACCTACCAAACAAAATCACAGTACAAGTTTTTCTAAGCTCTGTAGCAGTAATTTTGGCTGCCTGCTCCCAAATAGAATAACAATAATTTCATATGGAGAGTGATGCTGAACATTTTGTGTGAAATTTTGTTCCATTAGAAATCGCTCATTTGTTTAATTTCCAATTTACAAAAGTTTTTAAAATCTACTGAAAGAATTTAAATATTTTAAAGTTAGGTAATGCGAGTTATAATTTGCTGGTAATCTGCTGATGGAGAGGAACCCAGAGCAATAAGAAATCATCCTTAGGCATCTGCTATCTTTCCTAGATAATATCTGGAAGGAATCAGATGGGTCAAAATGCCTCAAGGCCTCTGCAGTGTAGGCACTTGCACACTGCACAGTAGCTCAGTGAAAAGTTTCAAGATCACAATTTCAGTTTTCCTAAATGCCATCTGAGTCCTGTGCCAGTGCTGCATAGTCCTCTTTGACTATAAGATCTTTCAAAATAGAGATGGAGATATGGATCTGGAGCTCTGAGGTCTGCACACAGGTACAGACATGATGGAAGCCCTGGGAGACATGGTCCTGCACAGCTGGACACTAATACTGCATGCGCTTCGTCCTGCTTCATTCCAGAAGGAAGGAAGGGCACAGAAAGATGCAAAAGCCAGGTGACATTTTGATTCTGTGTCAACTTCTAACAAGCTGAGAATGATAAATCTAGGCTAAAGTCTTCAGTATTTTTGACTGTTGATTACAAAGGAAAAAAATAACTTTAGTTTCTCCAGATTTTCCCAACAAAGATAGAGGAGAATTTGGCCCTCTAGGAGTAAGTGTGCTGGTTTTATCCTCTTTTTGATAATATGAGTTTATATTCTGATGTTTCCCTACAGTAATAATCCTGAGAAAAGGCCCTATCAGGAAGACATTGTGCCCTAATACAATGCTGTACATATACCACCAAATTCTGTGTACTCTCAGGTACCCTTGCATAAATCTGAGGATACTTTACCAAAATCGTTAGAGTTAATCCCAGATTTACAGCAGCACCACTGGTAGGAGAATTTGGCCCTTGGTTGCTTTTTCAGACTTTCCTCAATACACAGTAGCATATGTGTTATTTCAAAAGAAAAAAAGCCATAATGTTGCCATGATAGAAGTACAAGTGCAGCCAAGGGTGTTAGAGCACAGTTCTTGATTACATCAAAATTACTTAAGACAAGACTGACTGCTTCATTGAGTTAATGCAGCTGTGGAATCTGAAAGATTCTGATGGAAACAACACTGGTGCTCTCAGCAACCTCCTTTAAAACCAGCCTCCTGCTTGAAAAAAAAAAAAAAAAAAAAGAAAAGAAAAGAAAAGAAAGAAAGAAAAAGGACATGAAGAATGTACTGTTTGAGAAATCACAATAAATGAGAAGCAGAATTCTAATGGATAAATGTAAAAGTATTTTTCTAAAGAAAACAACCTGATTACTGTTTTATACCAGTCACAAAATTATAATCTAATAAAAAGACAGTTGGTGTCATTGGTAAAAGAACTTTCTCCTTGAAACTACTCAATTGTATTCTGTCCAGTCTGACACGGTACTAGTAGAATAAGCTTCACTTAACCCCTCGTGTTGGAAGTATTAGGAGTTGAATATAGCAGTTCTGATTATGATAAATGAAAAGAGATGGAGAGTAGCAATAAACTACTTTGTGTCCCAAGAGTATGAAAACATTTGAAGTTTATGGATCTGGCAAAGGAAAGAATGATCATGATTGCAGCTGGATTGCATTCCAGTATTTGAATTGTGATCTTTGATTGGACACAAACACTCACTTTTCTGATTGGAAGAGAAAATGCATTCCAACTTTTTTGTGTTAATCCATTTATTAACCAATTCAGCAGTGGCTTTTCCAAATATGTTCCAAATATTCAGCATGAATTTGCTGGGTTTGGTCAATGCTTCTGCCAGTGCATGTGGATATGCAGATATGGGATATGCAGACCCTTCAGAATGAATTAATTTAAAACTCTAAGTGAATATTTGTGGAGCTATCCTGCAGTAACCTCCAAGAATGACTCACAATTAAGCTGTATTTCCAGTTTGGACAGCTGCAGGAATCCCCTGTGTTGTACTGGTATGCTTGGGAGAAAAAGGTAATTATTTCCTGCCCATATGCCTCAGCCCCTAAAATGACCTCTTGGGTGCACAAGTTATGTACATATGTATGTATGCACCACACAGCCTTTATGCCACTTTTACCTCCTCCTTCCTGATAAAGATACTTGTTAAAGATATTTAAATGTCCTTAAATTTTCAGTTCTAACAAGGGCAAACAATGATTGATAATGAGGAAAAAAGCTGCCTCCATATTAATTATTTATTTATTATCTCTGCTATAATAAACTCTAAAGATTAATTAGATAAAACATATACTATTAATATTAGTGTAGCTGTGGACAAAATCTTCACTGTGACACTCCAGATTTGAACACAAATCACACCAAATGATTTTCATCTGCAAAACTAAACTAGTAATCTCATGATAATGGCCTTTAACAGACCACTTTCCAATTTCAATCTACTATTTTCAATACTTCTATTTCGGTTGAAAAAACTCTGCTAATTTTTTAGTACATCTGTTTCCAGTCAGATCATAAATATTGCAAAAAAAAAAAAAGATTTTTATCAAAAAAATCATCATAAGCCATTTGATTTAATTGTTCAATGACACTCAGTGAAATTTTTATCTGTAGAGATCAAATCTTGCATTCATAGTTGTGTAAGGTTTGCTAATTCCAAGTAGAGTGATTCCCTATGATACATAAAGTTTGTCCACTTCACCTACTGACATCTTTAAGGCAAACAGAATGTAGGATCAATATTGTACCTACACTTCTTCTGAATTTAGGAATTTCTTGCTGTGGAAATGGGAGTTTCATGTAGAATGAAAGAAGTACAAAAGCATCAACATATAAAGAAAAAAAGGTTAGGAAGGATGAAAATGTGGAGATAAGAAGAAAACGTGTAGATTAAAGTCTGTCTTAGAATCTCCATTAGAAAATAGGCATAGAAAGGAACAGTAGCACACTTGAAGAATACCTGAGATTGCAGAGTCCTAGGTGATCATTTGGCTTCTTCGGTTTCTTCAAGAATTTGCTTCTCAAGGGCTTTATTCCATAGAGAGCAAGGATAAGAGCTCACCTTTGTACTGACGGTTATTTGTGGAAAACCTGGGCTGGATTCTGTCTTGCTGAGTAGCTCTAGGATCTGCAAGAAGGCCTTCACTTTCACCAAGTTAAGTGAGACTAAAAAGGTACTCAGCATTAAGATCAGGTTCATGGAGAAAGAGCTCTCATAAAGTTAATTTCCACTCACCATCATCTTCTTCTCTAAGGATGGGAAGAAACAGCCAAATGCTTTTGTTGTTTAGAAATGGCCACAGAAAAATTGCAAATATTTCCCTAGTTCCGTCTGCTGAAAATTTCTGTAGAATATCTTCTATTCATTTGAATTCATAGATTGTACTTCTTTAAAGTAGTAAAGATTTATCCAACTATTTGTGTTTAAATTTGGAGCTTGAAACTCTAATCACAATTTAATTTGACTAAGTACGTAATACTTTATGGTCAATCATCCAGATCTTTTACAAGGTCTCTTGGCTTTGAAATTACTAAATTTCAGATGGTACTATATATGAGCCTTGTCTGACATGACATATATTGAAACAGACTGTGGAACGATCACTTAGAGATGAGAACCTTGCTACAGTTTTAGTGAACCAAAGCTAAGAGGCAAATTATTCAATTATAGTAAATTTACAGTAGCTTAATATTTGATAGAAATGGTTCCTCTATCATCACAGCATCATACTGAAAACCCTTGAGCAGCAAAATAGCTCCGGAAATGTTGAGGATGTTTCAGCCACTTATTAAAAAAATTCATCTATCTTGATTTTTCATGAATACTTTGTCTCTTTGTACAGTAATGTTTGTGGCATATTTGGTTTGTGCATTGATGGTCCAATTTACCTTGTACAGCAATATGCTGGAGATAGTGAGAGAACAATATTTGTGCAGGTAGGTTATGGTAGAAGCTGTGGCTCCATTTTAAAGCCCGAGGGAAGTAATTGCTCAGGACTGCCTGCATGCGCCACAAACTTCTAACACAAATGAGTCTGTTCCTCTCTTTCAGTTAAACACAGCAAGAAATCTCAAGTGTGAGAACTATGTTAGTTCCAAGTTCTTCCCAGAAATTCTCCTCAAGTCACTGTAATTTGTCCCAGTCTGTCATATGTCTCCCTCTCCAGGTTGGTCCAAATGAGACGATAGGATTCTGGTAGCAAAGTCAACCAAGAGAATTAGTTCTGCAGGGTAAATGGTAGAGATTCCTCATTTTGAGAATATTGAAGTCTATTGTAAGACTTCAAAAGCCATTATCTTAAGATTTAATTGTTTGTCACTCCTCTTCTGAAGCCATATATTAAGCTTATATTCAACAGTTGCATCATTTGTATTTAATAGGTATATAAATACAACGATAACAGATTGCACTATGTTCCAGCCTGCCAGTCTCTTCTGTACTCAGTAATCCAGATGTTCACTTTCCAAACTGGAGGATGACATTGTGTATAGTCTCAGTGGTGATGTAATTATAACACATATGTGCCAGAAAACTCAGTATTGGGACAACTACACCTTCTGTTGTGAAAGGCATGAATTGCAACTTCTTCTAAGAATCATCTCCCCAAGTCACTTGCTCCTTTCACTCTGGAAATAAAAGAAGTTCTGTGTATGGTCAGGAAAATGTAACTTCTTGGGCTTTGATGCAAACAATTATTTACCATTACTAATACCTGCTCACTCTCAAACTTAGCATTGACTACCATTTATGGTGTGGACAAATGGTCAGGCCTTCAATCCTGTCTTAAAATGAACATCATAAGCAGTAATCATAGAGGTAGTCATAGAATGGTAAGGTTGGAAGGGACCTCTGGAGATCATCTAGTCCAACCGTTAGCATAGCCTATATGGGGACTGAACCCACGACTTTGGCACCAGCAGTGCTACGCTCTAACCAACTGAGCTAAAAGCTCAATCATCATTCAACCAGTACTCTTAAGTTCAATACTTCAAATGAAAGAATACATCTTCAAACAGGAATGTATAAGTGAGTTTAATAAGGATTGTTCTTTTCATAATATATTTACCAATCTACTCTTTGGGAAATTATCTCCAGTTAGGAGGTTACAAAGATCACTAAATGACAACAACACAGTTCCCAGTTTCATTGCTGTCTTACCTTTGGGTACAATTTTGACCATCTAGTCACAATTTTACTTTGGATTCCTAAATTCTTCTAGATTCAAATAAACAGCAACCTACTCTATGTAATGATAATATGCTTAGAGTACTCAGTCATTTATCTTGGAATTATCTCTGTGGTATATTTGCTTCTGTGACATTTACAGTAAGTTGCTGTGCAGCTTCATTTGTTTTAGCTACTTACTCACTTTTAATTCTGAACATAAGAGCAGTGCTGTAGCACAAAATGTATGTTTCTACTGTTACTACTATCATTACTTATAAGATAACTCTTCACCTTTTTATTTTTCTTATTTTTCTCATTGAAACGGACACACTAAGCTGAACTGAGCAAAAAGATACTGACTGTAATGTGAAGAAGATGGGAAGAACATTTTTCATGCCTTTTAACCCAAGAATTGTCAATTTTTATCAGCAGTGGTAGGGCCTGACACTTAGGGTAGCTTGAACCTGATTTGCATACTGTGAATCCTTACAATAGCAGCATGAATTGTGACAGGGGGTAATTAGCATTTCCATCCCCTCTATTCGACTCTTTTATTTTTGACGACAAGTGCCAGATTAAGAAATTAGGCTTCAATTTGGGAAGTTAAAGAAGAAGAAAGTAGATCAACATTTGTGGCAAGTATTTGCAGGAGAGTGCATGTGTGTGTCTGTGATATGTATATATTTATATCTTTATTCCTATACAGAAGATACACAAATATTTGCGTTGCTGTAACATTTTAGAACAATATCTGCAGTGACTTCCAACTGCCCCTTTGAGGTATCCACCCAGACCTTAGTAAAGCTAGTGAAGGTCTTTATGCTTACTTGAGTTAGCATTAACCAGCAGTACAAGCTAGTACTTCTGGAACAGGGAAAAGGGAAAAGGAATATGAAACTTAATTAACTTCCATCAAATATACTTAGCTCCTTTTTATCTTTTCTGCGTGTTATGTAAGCCTTCCTGAAAGCACCTGGAGCCTCATGGACCAAGCATGTGTACATCCATGAGGGTCTAGTAGATTGGGATTAAGTAGATTCCATTTAGGAGCTGTGAACATGCAACCTATCTTTGTTATTATCAGCTTCATTAATTATTCATATTACAGTAGCTTATAGAAGCTTCACTAAAAATCTTTACCCATTACATGAATATTGGTAAAGCCACTCTTCCCAGAAGTAGCTCACAGACTGTCATAGCTCATAGCATCACACAAAGGCTCAGTGACATACATCAGCTGAACTATGAAGTGAACAGCTCCAGTTTAGTGTCCTTACCACTGGATAAATTGCCTGACATATTAGTATATTATTTTTCTAAATACAGTTTGGTCCAGGCACCAGCTAAGAACATAACTTTGCAATCTAATACAACAAATCACTCTGTCATGTACCATTGGCTAGCATGACTAAAACATGGTATTACTCTTAAGACAGTTATTGTATATTTTCTCATTGTTGACCTGTGTTCATGGTCTGGTGTATCCATTTATTACATTTATATCAAACCTCTTTGTAATGCAGGCTTTTTGTTCTGTGGTTATACATTACTTAACACAGGATGAGAACCAGATTCCTGATAAGTTGTCCTAGCACTAAGTAGAATAATGTAAAGTATCTAAAAATACAAATGAAGAGTAAGAACACTAATGACAATGTGGAAACAAAAAACAAATGAAAAAAGTCTGCAAATAAATTCTAAGTAATGATGATAAATAGTTAAAAATTAGTATAAAAGAGCCAGTGTTGCTATTTATTACAGCACTTATGCATGTGCTTAACATTATCTATATGAAGAGCCACAAGATTTTCAAGGATACTAGTCATATACTTAAAAATTAAGCTTCAAGTTATTGGAATACAGCCCTAATGAGGATAATTTGGATAGTCTAATATGCACAATGAATTAATCACCTAGCGGACTAATTATGTGTTATTGAAATGTTGATCCCAACTGTAATCATACCAAACTTGCCAAGCTGTTCAGAGCTGAGGTGGGCTGAAGGGTTCTCAGTATATATGCACGGATGCAGATTAACCTGCCAAAAAGTTGGCAAAATTCCATGATTCCTTAGTGTCCATGGTTTTGGGGGAAAACCTTGAAGTTTTTCCTGAGTTAGGTTCAAAAGACTCAGGTTTCTGCTTTAGCAGCGAAGAGAGATTTCTTGAGCATAAAGTCCAAGGGAATCAAATCAAACTGACAGTGGAAAAAACTGCTGAAAGCGGTAGACTGTGACGAATTCCACCACAGGCCAAACTTGTGAGGGTCCCATCAAAAAGACTGCTTCTGCATTACTCGTTTCATATCAATATAACAGGACAACGGATGTTCTCTCTGGTATGCTTCTCTGAGCAGGGTGCGTATTTTAAGAGAGATGTTAGGAGGAAGATTTGATGGTAAATCTTCTGGGGCTTGTAGGTGTTGAAAGAGGTCAGTTAAGGACTTCTAAAGCTATTTCCTTTACATCTCACTTTTGCATGTCTAATTTATTGCTTCGGTCAGCACATTCTAACTATGAATGAGGGAGCCATTTGATTTAGGTTATTCTGGGAAAATCCAAACATTAACTGCAAACCTGAAAAACTAAACTTGTAACCTGAAGCCCTGTAAATCAGTGCAGGTGGAGAGAGTATAAAATGTCTTTTGCTGTCTCAACCTAGATTGTTTGCTTCATAGAGAATAACACTGTGAAGTTTTCAGCCTTTTGTTCTCTTTCTTCCTGTTTTTTGATGCTGAATTTTACACTTAACATAAGAGTTGGGAAGATAGGCCTTCTGCTTTTAGTGAACAACATCACTTGGTTTCTACCTGACTTGTTCTTTAATTACAGAAAATTAAATAAAAGAACTTCCCCCCACTGTAAGTGTGTTTGGGAAATGTTCAGACACACTTTTAAAAGTGCGGAACTTCAGTGCCTTTAGGATATAACAATGCTTTATTTGGATTCAAGTGATTAAAGAGCTAATTTTCTTAGTGGGAGGGTAGTACATTTATACTGAGAAACTGCATTACAGGAGTATGGATACATTTGAGTCCCACGGGGGCCCAGGGAATTCCAAATTCCCATCTCCCTGCTTATAACAGCGAAGACCATAAAAAAGAAAAAAAGAACCCTCAGTCTTTTGTATCTTCTTAGTCTGATGTCTTCTGTATAGCTGGAGACAGTCATGTTCAGTTTTCCCTAGAGGACTAACTCTTTCTCAAGTTGTCTTTTGGTCCTTTTAATTGTAAAGTCATACAGCTAATTTCCTCTGCACTGATTTTCAAATGATGCTGTAGATGTGGTGTTCAGATTTTGGTTCTGTCTAATCAACTTGGTGGCTCAGCTCTTTCAAAGAAGTTTGATTTCTTCTAAGTTAATAAATTGAGTACAGGAAAGTAAAGATAAGAGCATGAAACTTGGGCAATATAATATAGTTTTATATTATACCACAGAATTGCTTGCAGTGAAAAAAGGGCTTTATAACTATAATATCGTCCATTCTAAGTATATGGGAGGATTGTGACAGATATTTGGAAGAACTATTTTCCTATTTTCTATGCCCAACCTGTTTGCTGAATTCAGTGCAACTGTGCTGTTAATTGTCCTGGTAAATAAGTTATCTGAATGCTTTTCCACAGTTTTATTGGAATGGGAGTGGCGAGTCTTACATGATGAAGGGTACGTTCTCCAGCTGAAAGCAAGGCAGGCATTTTACCCAAGAGGGATGGAATTAATCAACTTGGAAGTTGACCTGTATCCAGAAATTAGCACGTTCAGGCTTGCAGAAATGTCATCTTCAATGAGTATGTGTCACTGGTTTTGGTTCATCTGAATGAAGACATCTTTAACAGAACTGGCGGTTGATGTTGGATTACCAAAAGTACCAAAATACTAGATCGGCATGAAACGAGCTGTTTACTAAGTGGAACATGTAAACACCTCGAAGCATTTGTGTTTTACTCTTGTTCCCTCATCCAAGCACTGACCAAACCCAATACCACTTATAATGTGTACCTAGGTATGATCACATCCCAAGATGATGTGCAGCATCTGCCACCAGCCTCTGGAAATTCTCACACTATTCCTCTGGCAGTGGAGCCGCTATTATATGCTTTACACACTCCTTCAGCTCATCAGCTGATGCCTCCTGTGGGTTTTATGTAACACTGAAACTGCATTAAAGAGAGGAATTTATTCCCTTGTGGTACAGATGGATGATTGCACAGGAGGCCCAAAAATGAAAACTTGGTAGACGATTCTCCCAATAACGGCTTTTTTTTTACTTCTTCTCTACCTGCCACTGAAAAGAATTTTTTTTTCCTGATAGTAGTTCCCTTCATTCTCCTTTAAGAGTTCATGCTTTTCTCAAAGTGCTGGCATTGAAAGTGACTTATGATGAGCAGGTTTTAAAATTTCTTAGTCAGTAAACACCTAGTCCTTAATTTTCCATCTAGTTGAGTGCTAGTTACTGACTAGGGTTTAAAGAGCTAACAATGGGTGGGTATAATACCCAGGAAAATCAATTGTTCCAATCTCATTCCAGACTCTATTCTGGTTTTATAAGGATGGATGTATGAAATAAACTCCATTACCTAGGGAAGAAACTAGCAAATATTGTAGATATTTTATATTGTTGTTTAAAAGCTGAGGAGATTAATGCTAGATCCTTTATTTTAGTGACACAGCACAGTAATCTGGGTTCAGACAAGTTGGTTTTACTGAAGGGAAGCCCTTTTTTGTCTGCATTCCAGGATTCAAAAGAAAAAAACAGAGGCTGGGATTAAAGCCAGACTGAGGAGAACTGATGCAGTCTGTCAGCAAGCCCTCAGGTAACAATATCATAATTTATAAATTCTACCAACAATAGGATAGTAATTAAAGATGTAAGTTCCCCTCTTCCTGTCCCTATTTTCAGCAGAATAGATTTGAGAATTCTAAAGTGTGGGGTGTGTGTCTGTGTCCCAAAGCAAGGATTTAAATCAAAACCAACAACAAAACTCTCCAAAAAACCAAAGAATCAGATTATACATAAGAAAAGGGCTGCATTTTTGCTTCTGTTATGACTTGCTTTTGTTATTGCTTTTGCTTTAACGGGCTGGTATAACATCGGACTTTCTGACATGCATCACTGAATAATCCAGAATTATTTTCTTACAGAATCAAGTTGGAGCTTTTTGTGATTTGTTTTGATTTCAAATGAGAGGTAGCACACTGGGCCAGATCTTCTGTTGGGAAAATCTGCAGAGTTCCTTGGAGATTGTCAGTGTGCCCCAATGATATTCTTGCTATGTGTAATGTTTGACCCATTAATTCAAATAGCCTTGGCTGGTTGTGTTAAGAGTGGGGCTACATGTGGGGAAAAGGAAGAGTTTGCTGGTGTAACAGGACCTTCTTCCCCAAATTACAGCAACCCTAATTATTTCGTACTCTAAGAACAGTGTAGGATCATGCTGAATAATACAGTGGGATTATTGTTGGCAAATGCTTACATTTTAGTGGCAAAAAAGGTTGCAGATAACAATTACAGCACCAGATCATTTTTGTTGGCACTAAGTATAGCATTTTCAATGCATATCTAATTTCTGCTTATATCATTTTTAGTGCCTTTGAGGTACGGACTATGGACTTTATTTTCCGTTTGTACAGTGCCCAGTACAATGGGGCTCTATTTGTGATTGGGAACTGAGGGGTGGTAGTGTACTGCTAATAATAATAATATCAATAATAATAAATTAATGATACCACTTTACACTGTGATCTTGTCAGCACTCATGAATTAAGTAGAGTTGGACTAGTCCAGTACTTAAATGGCAGGCTGTCAGGAAATATTTCTGTGTAACAGATGGTATGAAATAAGTGCCCAGGCATGGTGTTAGGACATTGTATTGTACCAGGTTCCACCAGAAATAAAATTGAGGTTTTGACCACTTACAACCATAAAAATTAAATGTCATAAAAATAAACATTCTGACTGTGAGGCCTGACTGCAGTGCCTCCTGTAATCTCTAAAAAGCCTGCTCCTGACCAGTGGTCAAGGGACCCAACTGATGCTGGCCAAATCAGTCTTTGAGATTCTCAATACTGAATTCACTTCTCTAGTGCCCAGGTAAGACTATTTTTCCTCTTGTGTGTTACACCATTTAGCAACATTGCCCTGGAGTGTTGCTAAATAGATCCTGCATGTCACTGCTTTTTGATAGTGAGTAGTGTTTTCTTCCTATGTACAGATCTGACAGTTAAGCTAAACAATGCAGTGTTACTTCTGGCCTTTATATTTAGGACTTGGTATTCTGGCTATCCCTGGGGAAATGCTGAATTGAAGCTATCAAAGCATTTGAGATGGATCTGTGACTCCAAAATGCATCCTATTAGGAGAGAAGTGACGTACGTGATTTTTACTTTTTTCACTTTGCTTTTTGCCTTGTACAAATGTCCATAGTAATTTCAAAGCTTTCACCTGCTTTGTTCTTCTTCACTTTCACTGAGTGTCTCCTGAAGAAGGAGAAATGAGGAGAAAAAAGGAAGACAGTCTTTCCAAACGTGTCTCTTTCTCTTAGGAAACACTCCTTTTCTTTTTCTTTCATGCCAGAGGAAGAAACTCTGATTTTACTCAGTTTACTTTTTATTTTTTTCCTTATGTCTTGGCAAACAGCTCAGGAAAGAATTTAGATCTACCCAAATTTAAATCCAGGTCATGTAGCCTGAGCTGAACCTAAGCAGATGTCTAAGAGCTGTTTGGATTTACAATTTCTTGTAAATTTGTTGTAATTTACAGTTTCTTTGGTGGTTCCCTCATCCTGATAACTTGAAATATGACTGATAAGTGCCCAGTCTGAGAACAACTGGGAGCACTCACTGGTCCATTCTCCACTAGGATTGCTTCTGCCCTGAAAAAATTTTGTGCCATGCAAATCACTCACAGTGTAAACAGATAAGTGTTAAAATGCCTCCAATATTTCCTTTTCCATGTGACTGCCTTCTCGGCTTCTGTAGCCTCCAGGCAATATCCTTCAGAACTCATATATACATCTTTTCCTGAGACAAAGGACAAAATATTAATGATCATACTGGACAGTCCTTGCAGTCTTTGCTGCATTGATGGTACAGAAAGATTTGTGAAATCACAGAACCTACTCAGCTCTTCTTGGTTTGCTAATCTCAGTAAGTCCAGCTGCTTAGCCTATATGTAATACAGAGAGTACCAAATACTTGAATTATGAACAATTAAGAAAGAATAGGAAGGTATATTGGTTAATAAAAGAAAACCCTATACAAACAATGCCATAGGTTATAATTACTTAAAACTCAGGATGATCTTTGGGAAGGGAATGAAACAAAAATAATAGGTGAATTCGTGAGGGCTCCCATCACCACGAGTAGCTTTATGGCTTCATCGACCTTCTCGCCAAACAGTGCTACTTACTCACTTCAAGATTCAGTTCACAGTTGCTCTCCTGGCCTTTAATGGAAGTGAGTGACTTTAGGGTATAAGCAGGGCATGATTATAATACTGTAATGAAATCCCTCCTGCATGTGTATCCCCTACTTTGTACTAGAGGGAATTAGAATGACCTCAACTGTATATCATAGGTTGTTAGCAGGGAGCCCAGCTACATGAAGATAAGCTTAATCTTAACATGGGAATATGTAGTGAAATGGGCCAGGATCTGCCAGAGGTCTGGGTCATGCAAGATATACTTTTTAGGTGGCCGCAGCTTAGTGAAGCTTGCAATCCCTAAGTGAAGTGTCTTAGGCAACATAAGAAGTGCAAAGAGTGAGGAACTTAGAAACTAGACTCTCAGAAACCAGTAAGGCATGGCATAAGGCACTCATCAGACAATGCTGAGGAGAGGCAAGAGGTTAAACTCCCTCCCTCAGGGACCCCGTGGCTCTTCAGATTCCTAATTGCAATGGAGTTGGGCTACCTGGAGGTAGCTGAGATCATCTTCATGAGAAACCATGTATACAGAGAGATATGCACCCAGAAAATTTCATGTTTGCATTCAGACCACTCTCCTTAGAGTCAGGGAATGTTTTTCAAATCTCTACTTTGTTTGATCTGGAGCACGGACTGAAGCCAATTTTTTTTTCCATCCAAAACAATGCCCAAACCACTTGGTTATGTGGCATTCTGGACGGGGTTTTCAATTACTCCTAGTGAGGCACGAGAATTAAAGATTCAGGATTTGGCAGCCGATGAGTGGGAGGTTGAGAATCTCAGCAGGGCTTAAAAATTTGATTGATTTGCCCAAAATCCCTCTGTAGACTTAACCCTGAGAAATCACAGCATTTGGAGCCTACAACCAGCTAGATTTGAGTTGTGTAGTGACTGTCACAATGAAGCTCTCTGAATTATGCAGTGAAGTAATGAAATATTAGATGACCACTGACATAATATAACATAGCTGACTGATTACCAAAGCCTCACATTCTTGATATAATATTTTTGGGTGTCAGTAACTTAGTGTTATATCTGGGTAAACTGAGGCACAGGGAAATACTGACTTGTACAAACTCACATGGAATTTTCAGAAAACGAAGAATACGTCAGTCCCCTTTGATTTGCATCTCTCTGTTTTTTGTTTATATTAATTCACCTTACTTGCCATTTGTATGTCCACAGAAAGGAGAAATGTGTCTGAAACGCTGGCTATAAGGTGTCACGGAAGTCTGTAAGAGTTTCTCTCTCCATAGGTCAAATCCCTATGAAAATAAAGTTAGATTTCTTAGTGTTTTAAATGGAGTTTAGTTCACGAAAACAGGAGTGTTTGCAAGATACCCAGTTCTGCCTAGTTTCTGGCTTTCAGGCACACACCCATTCCTAGAAATGTGTTCTCTCATGTTAGGAGCTCTGGTCTAACCATCCCAATGTATAAGGTTATGAAAGGATTTGCTTAAGGCATTTTTATTTTTATCCAGGCAAGCACTCAGGAGAAGGAGAGGGAGGCGGTAAGGGGGAACAAAATGATCTTGGATTTAACATAGATGAGAAATGTGAAAATGCATAACTCTGAAAATGCATAGCTCTCAAATGCTTGTGCTTTTGAGACAGCACTGCTTCAGTTTAAGAATGAGTGAAAGAGAAAGAGACAAGTGATGTGTAGTTTCTTATTTAGACTAAAAAAGCACTAGAAGAAAGGTTCGAGAAAAAGATTTGACAAAAAGAAGTTTGAAATAATCTAACAATGAGGGGCTGGGCAAGCCAGAAGCTAAGATGGCACATGCCCATCTTTTCTAATGAGGACAAAAAACAGAATGAAGATAAGATGAAACAAATGTATTCGCTGAAAGAAGGTTTCTGTCCAAAACACTGGGCTGACATAATTTGAATCTGAGTCTTGCAAAATGAACACAAAGGAGAACAACACAAGGTCAATGCATTTTTCTAGCTTTCACTTCAGCTAGCTGGGCAAGCAGTGTGATATGTTAAAGCCTTTATTTTCATTCAGTGTTAAGTGAACATGCAGCTAAAGATGCACCAAAATGATGATATTAAAGCAAAAAATATATCCCTTGGAAGAATGCCTCTGTACCTCCTCATCCCCCCAGCATAGTTAGTACTTATTCCGGCCAACAAAGCCAATCTATAGTCATTATATCTCTTTGTCTCTTTTCATATCTCCTAACAGAAGTACTGTTGTAGCTGCTGGCTAGAAAATTAGCCAAGTGAACTCTGTCTGTCTCTCTCTCTTCTCATCAGATTACTGGGAAAATTTAACAGTCTCTCTCTCTCATTTTTCTGTAAAGGCTGGTAGCATACTGGAGGGACATAGAGTGAACTAGTTTAACTCTGTAACTCATATAATCTTCACTACAGCTGGTGGACACATCCTTATTCTCAACCTTTAGGGGGAAAGATGGGTAGTGTACAGTTACTTCCAGATGGTTATTTGGGAATGTGGTTCAGGAAGAGAAAAATCAAATCTGAACAGTAAAACTATGAAGAAGCCAGGAAACAAAACAGTGGTATATAGTTTTTTTTTTAACTCAGGAGCCTTGCATTTGGGGAGATTCAGCTACAGTATTCTAGTTCAGATTTATTGCGAAGTACACACACGTTCTGGTTAGAATGGATATGACTAAAGATTCAATACCTTGCATGGTGTGTTTTCGCCAAACTTGAATCAGGATCTTTTCTTGTTTTAGATGACTATCTCGTCTGTTAGCATCAAAACACATGTGAAAAATGGGATGCATTCTTCATCTTATTTGGAGGGTAAATGTGGACTAGTAAATGTAAAATCATAGAATCATAAGGTTGGAAGGGACCTCTGGAGATCATCTAGTCCAACCCTCAGTGGAGCCCATAGGGGGACTAAACCCATGACCTTAGCATTAGCAGTACCATGCTCTAACAACTGAGCTAAACCTGCCCCCCATATTTTACCCATCACGATTTTCACTACCATGAGGCTAGTGGTGTTCCCCCAGGGCTCAGTACTGGGTTTCTGTTCAACTTATTCATCAATGACCTGGATGAGGGGACGGAGTGCCTCCTCAGCAAGTTTGCTGATGATACCAAGCTGGGAGGAGTGGCTGACACACCTGAGGGCTGTGCTGCCATTCAGAGAGACCTGGACAGGCTGGAGAGCTGGGTGGAGAGGAACCTCATGAGGTTCAACAAGGGCAAGTGCAGAATCCTGCACCTAGGGAAAGATAAGCCTAGGCACCAGTACAAGCTGGGGGCTGACCTGCTGGAGAGCAGCTCTGCAGAGAAGGACCCGGGAGTGCTGGTGGATGACAAGCTGACCATGAGCCAGCAATGTGCCCTTGTGGCCAAGAAAGCCAATGGTTTCCTGGGGTGCATTGGGAAGAGTGTTGCCAGCAGGTCAAGCGAGGTGATCCTGCCCCTCTACTCAGCCCTGGTGAGGCCTCGTCTCAAGTACTGTGTCCAGTTCTGGGCTCCCCAGTGTAAGAGAAACATGGAGCTACTGGAGAAAGTCCAGCGTAGGGCTACAAAGATGATCAGAGGGCTGGAGCATCTGCCCTCCGAGGAAAGGCTGTGAGAGCTGGGCCTCTTCAGCCTGGGGAAGAGAAGACTGAGGGGGGATCTTATCAATGTGTACAAGTACCTGAAGGGAGGGTGGCAAGGGGATGGGGACAAACTCTTTTCAGTTGTCCCGTGTGACAGGACAAGAGGCAATGGGCAGAAACTGAAGCACAGGAAGTTCGGCCTGACCGTGAGGGGGAATTTCTTCCCTGTGAGAGTGATGGAGCACTGGACCAGGTTGCCCAGAGAGGTTGTGGAGTCTCCTTCTCTGGAGATCTTCAAGGCCCACCTGGATGCAACCCTGTCTAACATGCTCTAGGTGACCCTGATGAGCAGGGAGGTTGGACTAGATGATCTCCAGAGGTCCCTTCCAACCTTACTGATTCTATGATTCGCTGAAAGAGCCTTTGAACCTTTCCCTACAGAAAAGATGCTCGGTATAAGTGTGAGGCTACAGAGCTATTTTCTCATTTCTTTTCAAAAGCCCGTCTGCCCCAAAATTTGTAGTTGGAAGGAAGAACTGTGAAATGGACTAGCAGGTAGGGACTAACACAGCAAAAACAAAGGATCTTTTGGGGAATGAGAAGATCATGTAGCAGTCAGAAGGTATAGTAGTCTAACAGCAAGAAGAAAACCTGAAAAGTCTTATAGACTTTTGAAATGAAGCCAAACCTTGGCATTCATATGTAAGATGAATACTGCTCTGAAATTGTTTCCTTTAAATTTTCATTTGGCATCTGAGTATCAAAAAATTCTATATTTGATATCTACTGGCAACAGAAATTCACAAACTATACCCTTAGGTCTGTGAGTACCAGATCACAAAGGGGAGCCCCTTACTTTAGAAGATTTGAGAAGAACAATAAAACTGCCATTTCTGTGAAATTCCAGGTTTATTTTATAGTTGCTGCATACCTTTGGGAATCAAGGTTATGAAGCATTTAGACAAATGAGCATGCTGGCGAAACCGCAGAGTCCATAGCCGTGTTTCATCTGATCCACTAATTTTTCTACTGTGGTTTCAGATAGGATCAAGTGGGGAAAAATAGCTCTTACTGGCAATATTTGAAACCCAGTATCTGTCAAACACTTGCTAGCACATCCAGGTGCACTCAGGGGTGTAGCCACCCACTTATCAGCCAAGATTTGCTACTACATGTGACTGGTCAAAGGTGGCCATCACCTCTTGAGATGCCCTCAAGTGGTTTCTGGTCCAAACCATTAAGGAGGTACCTGAAGATAAAGCATGGGAGCTGGTAGTTTCTTAAAACCTCTTTCCTCCCTTATCTAAGTAGAGCTCAATTGCACTTTGTGTGTGTGTGTGTGAAATTGCACTTCTATTGGAAATAGTTATTTGGTGACTCCAAAGCATTTATGTGCAAATCACAGTAAGTTTTTCGAATTTCCATTAAAGGCAAAGTTCCCCTCATTTTCCCTTAGGGTCTGAGGTATGTTGCATGGCACAGTGACAAAAGAAGGATTTCAAATGAGTAACTCTAAGTGTTGAGAGGATAGAAATGAAGAAATTTGGCATTATTCTTTGCTTACTGCATTTATTGGCTTGATATCTGAGGTTGGACAAGACACTCAGTTTACTCATCTAAAAAGTGGGGCTGATAATAGTACTTCAAGTGAGGTGTTGAGAGAATTATTTAATTAATGTTGCTAAAAGACTTCAAAATCCTTAGCTAGATAATATTCCAAAAGTATCACATTTCCTTCAATAAAGATTGCTAGCTGGGAGTACCCATTTGAGATTCATCATTTCCAGTGCTACACAATGTAGAAGGTATAAAAAAAGGAGAAAGGAAAAAAAGAAAAAATGTTTTTAAAGAATATAGTTGATTTTTAGATTGCATTATGTCTGTGACTATGTAGATCTACTACACCACCGAGGAATCATTGCAATGATTGTAAAGCTTAAAAGCAAGGGGCAGTCTCAGTGTGTAGACTCTGAAATAGGAATAGTGAAAATAATATTCATTCCTCTCATGCTTTAAAAACAGTACTCTAAAATATATTACATATATTAAAATACACAAAACATTTTTTTCCTTCACTCTCTTTAAACCCTGTTACAAATTAAATTTGAGTTGAATAATAAATGGATAGGGTTGATGCTTCCAATGACAAAAGAAAGTAGGTGAGATGATAATTGCAATTGTTTTCAGAGCTCTGTTTTTAACCAGGCCTCAGGATTATTGGCTAAATGATTTGTACTGAACTGAGAATATAGCTAAAAACTGGGAAAACTGCTGAAGTGCAAGAGAGAAGGCTTTGTATCAGGATAAAGAATCACTTATGAAAATCAGCTTCAATATGTTCTTGATTTTGAATTTATGTGAGAAAGAGAGAGCAGAAAGAGGGATGTGAGGAATGTCTGTTTAACCTGGACTTTGGCTTCTGTTGTAATATTCAGTGTTAGCCTTAATCTAAATGACTTGACTTTATCCCTGAAGTGTGTTACTCTTTTGTTTGATTACTCTCTGTCTGTCTGTCTGTTTCTGTCTGTCTGTTTTTCTGTTCCTTTTTTTTTTTTTACTCTATCAAGGTCATTTGGGGCAACTCCTCTCTATATGGTTTCCTGAAATATTCTCCAGATGGAGTAGAATGTCCACCTTCCAAACAGCCACAAAAAATACCCTAAAATACCCTACATTATTAGGTCAAAATGTCACACAACAATCCAACAAACACTCTTCTCGCTGTATTTTTGGTGGATGCCCTCAGCTGCCTACCTGGCAGCTGGTACAGGTACCTTACAGACAGACACAGTTACTGCCAGATGAAATGTCATTCTTAGGGCCAAATCCTGCTTGCCTTTGTAACATAAACGGTGCCATTAACTTCACTCTGAATTGATGCTGTTAATTATCATAGAATTACTTTTTGTTATTACTGGTTCTTTCTAAAGTCATGAAAAATCAGAACACAAAACCAGTGTAATAGTATTTAATACATGCTACAAATTAATTATGGAGTAACATAAAAGGTGGCTAAAACACATTAAATATTTTCCTGATATTGTTTTTAGAGGTATGCAATGCTGTGGTTACTAGAGGATAGTTACACTATTACAGTGGCAGGACAGGAGTTCATCAGACTGTCATGCTCTTAAATTGTTCTCCACACTACATGAATCTAAGGAAAAAAAGCAGGGGAGGGGGGAGGAGAAGAAAAGAACACATATTTAATTGAGTTTTTTAATGCTGACAGGGCACTCACTTCCAATATTTAGGGCATTCTTCTTTTTCTTTTTTCTTTTTCCTTTCTTTTATATATATATATATATATATGTCTGGACACCTCAAACTCTGAGGGGGATCAGGGCCTCATGTTGCCAAGCAAATGATGCTTGATTGTTCCTGCCACAGGAACTGGTAATATTGTACATCCACCTATCCATAAAAATTCATTTTAGCTTAAAGGGCCTGAAAGATATTTGAAAATCCTGATGAACTTTATACCTGCCTTTGTGAGCAGATAATTAATTTTATTCATATATTACATAGAAAGCACTGAAATTTTCATGCTGAAGTTTAGTGACTTGCTTAAACTCCTGTGACAGAAAAGGAGTAAAACATAAGTCACTTATTCTTAGCTCTTTTACCTCCTTCTTTTACTAATGCCTGCTGTATTTTGCATATTTTAGTCCTATAGTGATGTCCATGTAGAAAACACTTCACACAAATAAAGATGATATTCATCCATCGCCCAGGAAACTTTAATTGTGGTTAGCATCTGATGTCAAATGCATATTCATGCGTGTATGTCTCAGTATTCCACTCAAGACACAAAACAGAGTACAAGAAACAAAACAGAGTTCCAAATTAAATGAGAGTGAACAGAATAAGATATCTAGAGAGAATGAAGAAAAAGAAGAGCTCAAAGTTTACCCTGTTGAAATAAAAGTATCCAATATTGTCCTCAAAAGGACACTCACAGGTCTTGGAAACAAAAATTACAAATCTAAGAGCCTGAGAATTAAAGTCAATGTAGAATAAGTGAAAATGGCTATCAAAACATAAAAGTCACACTGAATAGCAAAGCCTTAAAATAAGATAATGACTTTTCCCTCTCTCCCAAATTACAGAAAATCTACCAAATGAGAAGGCCTGATAGCATCGTCTGTTTAGAAGTAATCTCTTCCAGGATACAGGCATAAGCATTTTCAGTACTTCATAATCTTATGCTTAAATCCCATATATAAATAAAGATGCCTGATTCCATTTAACATTTTCAAGAAGAAGAAAGCTGATTTTGGTCTAGCTAGGAGCACCTGCTGGTAGCTGCTGGTAGAGTAGATTTCCTGGGACTCCCTGGACTTCTGAATGGGCCATGTAGTATGCAGAGTAGACAGATGAAAAACAGAATCAGCTGGTGTCGAACAGAAAAGTTGGTGTTGACCAACTTTTATGATGATGAGCAGATTTCAAGAGAAACCTCAGGATCTGAGCTGCAAGGATCTCAGTAAGTTCTGTTTCTGTATTTAACGGAACCTGTAGACCAGGCTTGTTCAGTGACAGATCTTTCCCAGAAGATAATATGTTATATATATAACATTGAAGAGATTGCTGTTTTACAGGGGAGTCTTCCTCGCCTAAAAACTCCTCTCTAAAACAGGAAGCCCAATTTAGGCCACAACGTAAGATGTCAGATGTCCTCGATAAGCCTGTCTTCTGCAGTAGGGACACGAGATGTTTTGAAACTCTTCTACCCATTATGAGCTCACAGATGCCAATGTTAAAAAACAATCGAAATATGTTTTTCACCATTTCATATTAATTCTAGTTTTTGTTTGAAATTAAGAGTTCAAACCAAGTCTGCAAAAATTTAACCTCACGAGGGAAAGCTTCAGAAAGCTGTGAGAAAATGAAACTGGAAAATGCTTTGTAACCTGAACTACAGCTGTCAGTACCAAGAACCTGTTAATAAGATCATGCAGATCTCTTGCCACATCCCAAAATATTTGTGTTCTCCACTCTGCCATTTTGAAATTCTTATTTTTTATCTAGTTTTGCTTCACTTCTTTTCTGTAAGAATGTCATTTTCTTTTAGTAAACTAGAAAATATGTATTATTACATTCTTTATATAAAATGGTAAGATATTCAATTCTTCCTTGGACATTAAACAATATCCTCGTGGTTACAGAAGAGAGATGCATATGCCTCAACTTTAAGATTAATCTTTTCCTTAGATGATATACGAAGGGAAATTTCCAAGGTTTAGTGTACATCCTGTGCATTGCTAGCTGATTATGGTTTTACAGATCTAATTTTAAGAGGTACTTATCCCACTGAAACCATCACAAATGTCCATCTACTGTGCACACCTCGCCTTATTAAAAAGGCAAAGTGGTGTCCAAGCAGACCTTTATAATCAGCAAAAATAAAGAGTTCTACAACAAGTCCATGGGAACATTCCCCCATTATAAATTTCCATCCTATTTCTTCTCCTGAAGAGGAGTAAAAATTGAAGTTATTCAATAAATAAGAAAGCAGTGGCTAGAGCAACACTGGAAAGCAGCAATAGGAGACCTGGCTGATGGTGCTTTTTCACTGAAGTTACACTGAAAGCAATGGAGAGAAACTATCTAGCTATTCTCAGTCTCTCTGCTCTTCCAGCTTCACCTCCTACAGTACGTCCCCTCATAGGCAGTTCAGGTAGAAGCCTTTTCTTACATTTTTGAGAGTGAAAGGGGCTTGTGGAAAATTCCCCTTTTATTCACAGTGGACAGCTGCAATTTGGCAGCTTCCCTTCAGTTCAAGTGGGGAAGTGCTGAACTCCTTGAGAGGGAATACATTGGGCGGGTCAAGAATTTTTCTACCTCCACATACTCAGTAAAACCAGCTAGAGAAAGTGTTGAGATTTCAAGCTACATCTTTATCCTAGGTTAGTAAAGTGCCAAAGGCAGGTGTAATCTATCTCGTGATTCAAAAGAGAAATGATTCAGATGAAATAGACTCTAAAGGGGACTTTTCTTTGTGAACTCCCACACAGGATCTGATGGTTCTCCCAGACTTTGCTGCGTCCTCTCCGCCATGAAATGACTAATACTCCCAACAGCTAGAATTTTTCTCACAGCATTTGCATATTATTTTCTGTTTCTTTAAACTCCAATTCTAAGTATTGTGTTTGCAACCAGTTGCGACCAGTTCCTGTTTGGAATGGCAGTCTGAAGGCTGCTGTGAGTGAGACTGCTTCCAGCACAGACACTCAGTGGTGCTGACTCCCCCACCAGTAATTTCTTTTTTCCCATTCAAGCATCCCTATCTGCTTGCTCCAGTTTTTCTTCTAGCTTTTCCATTTCCCAGCCTGCTATCTGCCTTGGGATCCATAATAAAGTTCCTGAACTGCACATAATGTTATGACATTATAATGTTATAACATTTAACATTCACAAAACTCATTTACATTTACAAACATGAACCAAAGAATCCCACAAAGCCCAAGGAGCTACCCTAGAGAAGTAAATATTTATCATGCTGGCCTGTTTTACAGATGAAGAAATTGAGACACAAGCTTCCAAATCTTACTGAAGGCTTTGTCCTAGACCAAAAAGTGAGTCACAGATCGAAAGAAGAGGATAACCCAGGAACTACTGACTCTAGCCATGTGGTCACTGTGCCAGTCAGCTCTGATTCAAAATGAATAAGCTTTCTGGCCATGGAATTTGAATCTCTCAAAATCTGATACAATTTCAACAACAATGTTCTCTAGTGCTTTTGAGCAGAGATTTCTCATATATTCCAGCCTTCAGTAAGTGAAAACATCTCAGGGATCCCATTTACCTGTACAGTGACATTTTTCCCCTCCTTCCCAGCAGGTAGAAACAGTAGCAGAGCCAAGAAAGAGCTATTCCTTGTTGAAGTAATTGAGGGCAGCAGGTACAAGAGCCCAGGAGTGTTCAAATGCTAACAAGAATGTATGAGGAATACATAGAACACCGTAATTCACAGAAATGCGAGGATGTTGAGCTCTTGTGAGTATTGTAATATATTATGGGTAACCTAATGACCTAAATTAAACAATTCTTTCTCTAAATTTATTAGTTCTGATGAATCATCTTTTTCCAAGTTCCAAGAATACACCAGTTTGCAATAGAGATTCATAAGCAGTGCATGTCACAGACAGTGGGTGACTAAAATTCATTTCCTACGTAACTTCTCTTTTCAGTAGAAGAGATGGGCTGAAGAGATGATATGCAGAATCAGTGTAGGAGGCATAGTTTCTTGTATAGGTTTGAGACCAACTCAGATTCAGCAGTAGAGAAATCTAAAGCACATTTCACAGGTGATTCTGGGCCTCAAGTTTTCAAAATCTGATAATTTTTTACTCGCATGATTTCTGCCACTGGAAATGGTAAAAAGTTTGCAATAGCCAGCCTTATTCTTGTATTTTATTCATCAAGGGTCTAGAATATCATTTTCCTGGTTTTCTATTTTTTTGTTTTTTTCTGGTGGACAAAGAAAGGAATTCTAGGCACTACTTTGAATTCCAACAAGAGTGCTATATTACTTAGGGAAAGGTTTGCATAGTATCCTTTCCTGTACAATGGAATTGCATAGTACTTTGCATATACTGCCAAGGAAAAATATCATGAAATATAGTTAATTGATGTTTACAAATCCTTAAATCTTTGATATTTTCCTCCAAAATGTATATGAACATTATTGTTATATATCTTGAGCTAGAGTTTTATAAAGGCTCCTAACTCTTTTATGTTTTGTGCCTCTTTATGAATACATGTCCCTGTTGCTGTCATTACCACCTCACACTCTCTTACTCTCTTCCTCCAGTTTACAATGTTTTATATATACTACATATACTATAGAGACCTGAAAAAAACCTGTAAACCTGCTCCTTCTGATATGAAATGTTCTAAGTGAAAAAAGGGCTTGAGCAAGAGAGGAAGACAAAAATGAATGAACAGAGGAGCCAGGTAAGAACAACTGCTGTTAATGATTGTCAAGGATGGTAAATTCAGCTTCTTGGTGTTTTTTTTTTTTTTTTTTTTTTTTTTCCTATTGTTTCTGTGTATAACTATATGGCTTCTGAGGAGTCATAGTATTCTGTAGTTCTCCTGCAAACAATATTTCTCATTAGACAAAGCAGTCAGCCTTGATGACCACTAAATGGTTGACATCTATTAACTCTTGGTGGCCACCAGATGGACACTAAAAGGACGAGGAAGCTGATAGATGAAGAAGATACGTGATCTCCATGAGAAGGATTGGATCATATCCTACGTCCTGTTTCCATTCCTCTGTCCTCTCTGAAATGAAGCCTCACTAACATCTCGGAGGGAGTGCTTCATTCAGAGAACTGTTAACCATTGCAGCAACGGAAGAAGAGAGATTCTTTCAGTTCCCCAAATCCCACGTATGATTCATCAGTGAACTGCACCTCACTCAGCTTTTCCACTGACATCATATCACCACACGTGCAAAGCAACCAGCAATGGCTAGCAAATCCAAAGGATTTCTGCATATGGCCCTATAATAAGAGGGATCTCGCACAGCTGGTGCTACTGACAAGTAAGGAGAGAAAAATCACAGGAGGAAGCAGGAGGAAGAGCCAGATCTGTATTTCTGTTGTTTTGTTTTATGAGGTGATATTTGGAAATTCAGCATTTGTTCAGAGCAGGCTAAAGAAAATTCAATTGTACCAAGTTCTTTTGAAATCTAAGATTCTGTCAAAAATGAAAAGCTTTGCAAAATTGGGAGGTTTTGCAATAATTTCATTTAGAGAAAAAAAGGGAAATAAGAAACCATTCTGATGATGTCAAAACATCCTCTTCATACATTTTTGGAATGAAATATTTAGACTTTTCACTTGAAAACAACTTTTTTTATATATAATTCAGGTACTGCTCATGTAGTTAAATGTAACCACATTAAAAATGAATATTAAGCAAGCTAAATATTTTGAATGTCCTGAAATTATTACTTTTTACTTATTTCCATTCACAGAGAACTTGAAAATAATTTATTTTTTACTCAAAGTTTGAAATTTATTTTAGAATCTTAAAATCCTTTACGAAATGGAATACCTTTTATCTATGTAGCTCTAGTGTTATGAAAGGAGGAAATGTTGTTGTCAAAACCTGATGAATAGGAGAACAGAGAAATTGTGCCTCTGAAGTTTTATCGGTGGAGAACCGTTCAAGAAAGGATATCAGACCCGCTGTAACTTGTTTTCCAGGATAATGAGATGCACAGGAGGGAACTTAGATTTGTCTTAGAGAAAATCTTTATGAATCTGGTCACATTTTATGGCAAACTCAGCCTGAGTTTTGGATTCTTTATGAAAGCTTACTGGAAGTTTATATGAGAGCAAGTTTTGCATTACATACCATGTCCATCCAAATGCTCTGTTTTTTTTAACTCCAGAGGTTAGAACTTGCTTCCGTTAGGTGGAATTTAATCGGGGTGAATGAATTCCTGTCCCTGTTTTTCCACTTGTCCCTTCATCTTCCTATACGTATCCTTGCTGGTAGTGCTATCTGGTCCCAGTGCATTTCCCATTGCTGGGTGAAGGAACTTTGTCCTTCTTCTGGCCATCTGAAAAATACTCTCTCATTTCTCTGCCTACCTGACTCTCCATCTTTTTCCATATGTAATCAGTTAAAACCCCCAAAGTAGCTTTGTCTTTCAACTTTGTCAATTTCCTCTCTATCCTGCTATTAATATTTTTAACTATGTAAATATGTTATTTAACACTGTAAAGCCTTTTGGAAAAGCCTTTATATGGTAGGCATTACAAAAATGAAGTTATGTTGTGCTGTGAATGATGATGCTTGAAAAGACTCATTTGTCTACATTCTTTCTCTCAACCTCTGTTCCTTTACGAGCAAAGAATGGAGCATACTTAAGGAAAACAAGATTCATTTCCTTAAAAGCCTCCAAGTTAATGCACTGTTATGTTTGTTACTGTGGTTTCTGTGAGAGGAGAGGCAGATGGATAGCAACGTGGGCTCTCCTGAAGCAAAGCATTTTGAAAGCAAGACCGGTAGTTGTTTTCTCCTCCACCTCTTCCTGCTTCCTCTTAACTTTTTCCATCTGATTCATAACAAGATATTTGACTCCCTCCACAAAAAAAAAAAAAAAAAAAAAAAAAAAAAAAACAGTGTTCCCACCTGTGAAATATCTCTTGTCTACACTCTGTGTTGAACGCCAACCAAAGCTTACAGTCAAATCCACAGCCATCTGCATCATTTAAACACCAACCGATACTGAGTATTGACATTGTTTGTCACAAGGACAACTGAGATTTGTGCTCCTGGGCTGCCCTATACAATGCAACAAGAATCACACCACCATTTAGGTGACGGTGGGGATATACCAAGCCAAGCCCTTTCCTCATACAGCCACAGAAGTTGAAGGGAGAGTTTCATATCAGGCTAGGGCATCCCTGCCCCACTTCCTCCAGGATAAAGAAAAGCGAAGCAATACAAATGCGATAATGTTAATTGTCCCTTTGTCAGTTTTCACGAAGAATTGAAGTATCTCTACACCAGGGCTAGTTCAGTGCAAGTTTGTCTGTACATGATGAGAGAGAGAACAGCTGTGTATGTATATACAGAGATAGAGCCGCTGTAGATATGGTACCCTCTGTACTAGAATGCTGTGTCTATGTGTATATCCTCTGGGAACTAGACTACTCTTCTGAAAACAGATGTAAATCCTGATGCTACAAATCCACCATCCAAAAATGTAAGAGAGTCTTTTCATAACTTAAAAAACCCTAGTTTTTAAAAGCAAGAATACTAATGTGTGTTAACTAAACCAGTCTCCAAAATCTTGTCACTATCTAGACTAATAATCCAGTATTCTTTCAACAGTCTTCACAATAATGGACGTATTTTTAGCTTTCTCAGGTCAGACAACTTATCAAAGAGAACTATGTGGCTCCATGCAGAGCTGCAAGTGATTCTTAGCAGCTTACCCTACAGTACATCATGCAGGGACTTGTGCTGCATTCTCTTGGATTACGGACTTCATCAGAGCCTTTGAAATGAAGTAGTTAACCAATATAGGCAGGGATCTCACGGGCAACTAAAACTTTATTGATGTTGCAGAACTGTATGCACTTATTTATTGAATGAGAAAATATCTTATATGTGTGCACATGGACACATGCACACACACATGCCATCAGAGTACATGGGGCTAAAGAAATCTGCAATATTATCACCTGAGATGGAAGAGGCGACAGAAAGAGAGTTCTATGCATGACACTTATTTTACCCCTGTTTTTCATTATGTGGATAACCTTACAGTCATTCTTGTTAGCATTTAGAAAAAGGGAAAAATGTAGCCTCCTGCAGGGGAGCTATTATTGCTAGAATGTACTAGCATTATCTTGCTTATGGGGGGGCATATTGTTTATGCAGTCTATTTATCAGTGGAGGAATATATCTACCAATATAGCAATATCTCTGCAGTAATGGCATACAAGAATAAAAGAGTTTTCATGAATAGAGAGTTCCTGCCTATAGCATGTACATCTGAGATACTAAAGGATTATTTACCTATCATTAAGATATGGATTTTTTTATCTGGTCCAGTTTTTCTTGCAGCAGAAATCATATTAAACTCCCTAGCTATTATATTTAACATCCATTGGGCAGCTTTTCATTCTAGGTAACCTAATATAAATGAAGAAAATAAATCCAGGACAATTTGTTGAGCCGTCTTTTTTCCCTTTCCCCCCTCCTTTTTTTCCTGAATTACATTCACATAATAAAATCCAAGGGTTGCATTTCACTCACATCCGCTTCAATTAATGTGCATGACATTGTATCAAATTTTTAATGGAGGAAAGACGCCAAAACACAATACTTTTAAACCATTGTGTAAGGCAAAAATGTTATATACACAATGTGCTTATATGTCACACAATAGTCAGATGGGCTTTAAAATTCAGTGTGAGGTTTCCCAGTTCTCCTTTCCTCTCATGTCTTCCCATTATAGGATGTTTCTTGAAGAGATATGGATGACTTTTATTTAATGAAATATTGTTCTGTAATATCATTTTAGGAAGTGCTTATTTGTTTGAAACAATCAAGATTAATAATAAAAAGACTGCAGTCAGCCAGGAAATTCGAAAGCAATTTTTTCCCCTCAGATAATGGCTTTTCCATTGAATAGAAAACAATTTTTTAAAGATCACTTTTTGTTTAAAATTTTCCATTTCTGCTGAAAGACTAAGGCTAGTTTTGATACTGATAGAAGAATTTCAACGGAAAAATGTAAACAATGAAAAAAGTCAGTTTCACTGGGGAGAAAAATATTTCCTGACAGTCTTATGTGAGTACTAAGTGTAAAAATTGATTGCAGGAATCCATCAACTGTATGTGTAGATCAGCTCATTTACATAGTCTTTTGGATACCCTAGTTTGATATATCCTCCACCTATCCAAGGCTGCACATATTTCTTCTTTCCCTCTGGTGGGTCAAAAAGGCCATGATGACACAAAGCCATCACACCTGATTATATATCATATTCTGCCTCTCTTCTCAAACACGTAGTGCATGGCATCTCAGAGCAGTGACTGGGGTGGGGGGCAGAGGGAGAATGAGGATGCTTCTCCACGCAAGGTATCTGCAGCTAAAATAATTCCAAAATTTCCCCTTCGGATATCTCATCTTATGTTGGCTGAAAACGTGTTTTATGCCATGTAATGATCAAGGAATCTCTCTCTATGCATTTATGCCATCGCAGCAGGAAGATGCTATAAGTAATAGCACAGAAAGTCAGAGACATCTGCCCTTTAAGGTGAAGAAGATGGAAGGAGATCTCTTGCTGGTGCACAGAGTTAATCTGCCAGGCCCCAGGCTTTCCCAGCGAGGTGTTTCACTTGCTGGATCTCCCCACCTGAGCTAGAATTCATTCTAAGGGGGATAATTGTGCACCAGTCTTAGCTATGCTTTTCTGGGTGCTTCCCTCTTTCTTAAATTACCCATATGAGGATCTGATCCCAGGTCCTTCTCAGATTGACATTTAGTTTCTTCTGGTAAAACAGTGCTGATGCCCTAGGTGGCACATGGGAGAAGCACAGCCTAAGTAACTCCAGAGAGATGGCAGCTGAGCTCTATACAGGTCACAGGAGAAAGGGGACTGGACTACACACATTCGAACAACAGCAGCACCAAAGACCTTAAAAAAGTCTTTTCCTCAGTTTCTGGAGAGGTCTATTTGTTCTTCATTGACCCTTCTTCATCCTAATTGCTTTTTCTTTTAGAATACATTTAAGAGAATGAAGTACTCCTAATAAGCCTGACCTGACAGCATTAGAGAGTAGAGCGACTCATTTAAGGGTGTGTGTTAACTTAAAGATTATCTTATTCCAAAGCTTTCCTACAATAAAGTCATATCTCTTCTAACAAACTAAAACCAGCTGAAATACTACAGTAGAGTCTTGCATTCTACTTTTATAGATGCATAATACACATACAATGATACTATGTTTATTCATTCTGCTTATTGGTTTGAACATGATTTTTAATGGGTAACATAAAAAGAGGTTTTCAAGTTTAATTGTAGTGTCAACCCCATCATGCTCATCTTTATCTCTGGCCGCTTTTACTTTCAGGCTAGCATTTTTTAATAGGATATCCACACATAATAAAGCATCCAAACAACTTTTTCACGTCATCTTCAATGAATTCAGAGGATGCAACAGTTTGCACACTCCTCTGCACACATTTTATTACTCCCACTTTCATTCTACAAGGCTGAAGCGAATCATGTCATAAATATCTGTCTTGCACTCGTGAGCTTGATATACTATTTTCTTCTAAGATCCTCTCTCTACTCATAACTTAAAGATCTGGCAAAAAGTATTCCATGTTCTATTTTCGCACTTTAGCAAAATTTCAAAATGTTGCAGAAACTCCTGTTCCAAAACTGACAGCATCTCTCAATCATAAAGTGTTATTTTTAGATAATCAGTGAATATGATTTTGTACAATAAATATATAAGGCCGTGTTCAAAGCTGGTATATAACTGACACTGAAATAAACGGAGCTATGCCAGTTTACACCTATTGATGTTCAGGCCCAGGGAACATGGGACCAAAAGCCTTTTATAACTTTTTATAATTTTCAGACTCACCTAGCGGTGGTTATACTTAATGTCAATTAGATGGTAAGTACCTTACTTTTAAGTATAGATGTGCAAATATTCACACAGCACAAAATGAATCCACATAAGTGTGTGAATAATTCTGGGTGTGGGTCAATCATAGTGGCATTCATTAACTCTAACAGCCTTTGCTGACCACAGACCTGAAGATAGTAATATTCTGTGTGGGTCGAAGTTGCTGTCCAAAATCAGCTCTACCACACTGTACCTGTACAGTTAAGCAGTCCTATTTGCCTCACTCCCTCCCCAGACATATTATCACAACAGAGAGGGCTGTGTACCTCACTGCATCACTTGTGATTTGATGATGAAAACTATTGAAGTATGAAAATATAGTAGTAGCTTTGTACTATGATGATCCTCTTGCCGTCTTCTTTCTTTGAATGTTTTTACTCAGCCATGGTATTATCCATGAGCAGATATAAGAGTCAGTCTGACTAGACCATACCCATCTTGTGGTAAGATCTGGGCTTAGACTTTAAGCTGGAGACAAAAATAGCTCTGGATTTCTTTTTCTTTTTCACTTCAGTAGCCCAGCATTTTTGTAGATTCTTCTAGTCAGATTTTTGGCCCTAAGTAGTGGCATGTGGTGCAAACTGACTTGTGAGACTTTTTTTTTGTACTTTGGATGTCGGAGGTCTTGTGAGATCATCTGTTTTTTTCCTAAAATTCCTGCCATCTTGGGCCAAAACCTCATGAGAATAGTTGTTCTTGGAACATCTTTTCAATATGAAAAGGAAGACAAGAAAAATAGGCCTCTTTTGGTTTTGGATTTACCCCACAACAAAAACTAAGACTTTACTTAAATATAAATATTCAGATCTGAAGTCTCTCCACTATCCCCTCTCTGTTAACATTCAAAAAAGGGTTCTAACTTCAAGATAAATTCGAAAGTTCTTCTTGCAATGGATTCCCAATAATATTATATCCTCTGGTTACTTTCTATACTGCATGAGTTCATTCTTTTGACATTTTTAAATTCTTATCTAAAAGTTACATAGGAATTAACATAACACCTGTAATTGCTTATGCAATCTAGAGTTAGACGCTGCCTACCATTTGAAAGCAAAACAATTTTTTTTTATCGTTAGCTATTATTTACTAGTTATTATTTCTGATAAGAGAATGAGAAAAATACTCAAAACTATTGAGGAAAGACAATAGAAAACTGATAATAGATTGTTCTCAGTCAGACAGCAGAAGCCAATGCCACAAGAGATATAATGGGAATAAGGAATTTAAGTATTTTTAAAGGATGATGAAATGTGTGTAACTAACAAGGCTAATTAAATGTAATCTTAGTATAAATGAAAGATTTGGGAGTAAACATGGAAATTAGGCCAATCTGAGTATTTAAGGGAACAGTGTATTTTTATTTCTATGAGATGATTATTCTATAAACCCTAACTATTTGTTATAGACTTTTGCCTCTAAGTTAGCTTCTGTATACAAAAGTATTGG
Organism: Rhea pennata; assembly: GCF_028389875.1. NCBI lineage: Eukaryota > Metazoa > Chordata > Aves > Rheiformes > Rheidae > Rhea > Rhea pennata. The sequence continues at coordinate 55,740,126 of NC_084667.1, forward strand.
ACTGCCTAGACACTCAACTGATCCACTATTTTATTATTGAGGTTCTTACTGAATAAACAGGAAAATCCCCATAAAACAACCAACTAAACACTATAGTTGCTTTTCTAGCGAAATGGCCCAGACCCTTTATTCCCAAGATGGCCAGCTTGCAGATTTTGAGCTTCATTTGGCTTCCAAGCAATTCAAGTGTGCTTCCAGTCTGACTCCCGTGACCAGAGGCAGGTGCACACGGACGTGGAGTTCTTGCATGACCCCAATCCCCAGCTCTAGCTGAAGGCATCCCAGGTGTTCAGACCCTGCTCCATGAGGGAATAGGACTAGTGTCAGTGTCATCTTTGCTCTTTAATCAGTTCCCAGAGCTTCCCCACTCTTTGTTTCTCCAAGGTCTGCAGCTTTGGCTGTGAAACAACTATGAAAGGTAGCTTTCTGTGTCAGGAAAGTTGAAATCTTTCTCCTAAACCATAATTACTAAAAATCTTCACCATTGTTCTATAATGAGGTTTGATGTTTTAAATTACAAAGAACACATTTAAGGTATAGAGCAGAATAGCTGGGTTTTGTGTGTGTTTTTTTAATTCTAGAACTTGTATTTTTCTGATTGATAAAAACCTGAAGGCAGGAACTCATTCGAGATATACAAGTGCATGCTGTATGGACATATCAAAAGGAATTAATCTATACAGATACAGATGAAAGAAGCAGGAATAATTGTATATAGGCAATAGATAAGAGAGCGAGAAGACAAAAGGCAAGGAAGAAGTCAAATACAAATAAAAGAGAATATGAAGACTATTGTATTATATTAATACTATGTGAAATTAAAGTACTTTAAGATCCTCAGATGTAAGATACTATGTAAGAATAAAGCATTATTTCTTTTCCTAAAAATTGAACTGAGTCAATGCAGTTTGAAAGCTGCTTCTAAACATGATTATATGAGACTATGGACACAATTTCTTCCATGTAGCATGAATTTCAATTTATTGCTGTGTTATTAAAAGCAAGCAGCAGTGTGAAACTGCTGTATTATTAACATGTTACATTAGCCTTAATAGTTAATCTAGTACTCACATTCATATTGTGGGCTCTTCTAAAAGAGAGTAGCAGCTTTCTAAATGCTTTTAAGATTTCCAGGAATAAAATTAAAGCATATTTAAGTACTTGTTGGAAATTATGTGCAGAATTCTGAATAACTGAGTTATTGCATTGTATCGGGATCCTTAAGAGATTCATCTGAGAAATAAATTATGTAAACAGTGCAATATGTGTGTGGGTCTACAGCTGTATACCAATATCATCTATATCTATGTATACAAATATCCTTATCCTTTTCTGTTAGTCTGGAATGTGTTATACTGGAGACAATGAACCTCTCAAAAGAGATGCAAGACATGTTTTTAATGTTGCCTCAGCATTCAGTTGCAAAACAAAAACTGGATAAATGCTGGCTTACATTTTATAAACAATCTGCTTTCATATAGATTATTATGGAGCAACTTTTCATTCTTTTTGATAAGTTTGACTCTGAGTATGTATGTGTGTGGGAAGTGAATTTTGGTGAACAAAGTCATTTTGAAGCTGCTTATCCTGAGTGAGATTTGTTGACACCTATGTGGTGCATGCAGTCAGGGATGGAGGCTCTTGTGCTGGTCAACAGGAGGAGTCCAGATGCCCATTAGAGATGGTGAGGACAGCTCAGTTCTGCCCCTCAGCTAGGAAAGCAGTTGTGTTGGAGCTTTGCAAAGGCCTCACATTCAGCTTGGCTGCGGGTTCAGCCTGGATTTCCTCTCTGCAGCTGCTCCACACTCAGCCTGCATGATGTCCAAACATCTGGGTTTAATGTGAGTGGAGTGGATTTCAACCTTAATTGTTTTCTTTTTCTCTCTGTGTTTGAGTATGTATGTGTGTGAAGTAATCTTTCCAGAATGCTTTCTTTCTTTCCTAAATCATTCATTAATTTTGCATCCTTAAAATTTATTACAGTTTGAGCTACATGATCAGTAAAGATCCTTGTGCTCTGTCATATCTGCTGCTCTGCCTTCAGAATATACTGTTATTTGTGTTTATCCAGAAAACAGATTGAGGACTTAACTGAAATATTGTTAACCATCAATATTTTTTACAAGCTATTTTAATGTAGATGTTCCAGGTGCAGAAACCCCTGCTGATAACATCTAAATTTGAAAAAAGAAAAAAGTGTAAGTAGGAAAAAAATCATTTATGGCACCAAAAAGATTGATTTTTTGATCTCTGTCTCTTGGCAGTTTTTATATCTTGCCCTGCATTTCTAGTGTCCTATGTCTTGTATAGATTGGGCACAATATTAAATTTCATGTATGGGAGAAAAAAAAATCAGAGGGCAAATAGCTGGTTTGCTTATCATGCCTCCTAGTTTGATTATGGTAGGTTCTAGAGACCACAGGTACAGGATACTGAATTATAGCAAATAAAAAACTAAAATATAACAAAGCTACCCGAGGGTTTGGCTGAAGTCCCTGTGCAAACTGTGATTAACTGAATACCTGTCCTGGAATGCTGGTTTGGCAAGAGGTTATATGCACATGAATGAATCTGTCTGCATACTTAGACACTGCAATTAAACTTCTTTCTTGTAAAAAAAAAAAAAAAAAAATGGGTGCTATTCCCAAAGTTGTTGGATATAATTTGACAGTGTTTGTCTGTTTTGATTTAAGCTCTCCATCCTCAGAAGAAAAGTGAGGCGATGAGTGTCCTAGGCATATGAGACAGAGCGAAAGAGAGGGGGAAGGAAAGGAGATGAAGCAGCCAAGGGCATGTTAGACTGCACGGGAGCATTCAATCAGCTACTCTTTCTTCCTAAAAATCAGCATTCCTTTGGGAAATGTGTGTGTGGGGGGGGAGATCCTCTTGTGGTGTAAAGTGATGCAGGTCTACTGGTACAAATCCCTCTGAGCTTTTATCCCCAAACCAATGAAACCAGCAGTGCAGAACTGACTGTATAATAATGGCACTTAACAGATACTGACTATAATTATAATACATTCAGTGGATTAAACACAAAGTAGAAATTTTCAAAAGGGCCTAAGGGCACTGAAAGTCAGTGGCTTGTGAGCACCTAAGGGTTTGTCTCTGTGGAAAAATAGTCCAGTACAGTGATACAGGAATGCTTCTGGTAGAGTTATGTGATCAGTGTAGACACACCCTTATGCTCATAGGCCCCTTTTAAAATCCTAGCTGTAAATTACATTTCAGACTAATGTAAATTAATCCTGGGAGGTAGTTGACGGGCTTAAGAAGGCTAGACAATGATTATATGCTAGTGTCTATCAGACTGGCTTCTAGATGATCTAAAGCTGGATATGATTGCGCAGGACACAGTAAACTCACAGGGGAAAAGTCACTGCTTGCTATAGAAGAGCTTATGATCCGAATATATTTGCTGGCTTTCTAGTTTATTTTTTTGTACTTACCATGAAGATTCCATATGCTACTAACAATCTGGATTCTGGACATTAACTCTTGATCTGCAGGGTAAGCCCAAGGGCATTTTACTCCACCTATTTCCCTGCTTTTAGCAGAGATGGCTAGAGTGTATTTTAGCAGTTTTGTTGAGGTACCTTTCCATCTGGAAGCATGACAGCAAGAGTGTCTGCACACAAAAGCAAATTAGGCTCCTCGTTACATTTGGCTCACATGACTTGAAGATGGCTAGAAGTTTCCTCTGCCTTTTTCTACATAAAAATACCATGCATGAACTTGCAGTGGAGACGGACCTCACCCTTGATTTATAATCAAGCCATGAGCTCATCTATGCTCTAAAAGAGTTTATTGTCCAAATCTTATTGGATTTTCTCCAGGAAAGTTTTGCCAGTGTATGAGCCCCAAGAATTGGCCCCAAACAAACAGCTTTTCCTCTTTTCCTTTTACTTATTTTCTTTCTGACCTTTCTCTGATCTGAATCTTCTCATTTCTTCACCATTTTCTACTAATTTCCTTAGAAGGTTAAGGTTTCTCAGTGGCATAGGCAACCCTGAGTTTTTTCTGCCCATGCCAGGATGAAGGGTGCTGGGTACCTGCTGCTACCAAGGAGACGAGAGGAATGGGAAGGGAAGGGAAAGGAAGGGAAACTGCTGCACCCTCAGGTAACGTTGATTTTTTTTTTTTTTTTTTTTTTTTTTTTTCTGGTGGCAGAAGCAGCATCAAGTCTGCTTTTTCTAGGACTATTGTGTGGTCAGTGGTGATGTGACTCATTAGAGTCCAGCAGTCTTCCTTCCTCATAAATTATGCCTAAAATCAGCCTCATTATGAGGTCATTGAGTTGATGTGACAGGCACTGGGGAATCATTTTCTTCTATATAACCCATACAGCAACACCCCAAACCCTGACACCACTGTGATTTACTTTTTTTTTTCTTTCTTTCCTTTTTTTTTTTTTTTTTTTTTTTTAATCACAAGGTTTTCCTAAACACTTCTAAGCACCTTTCCTTTTTCACTTCATTTGGCAACTTCCCCTTCTGAAATCTTTCCCCCCCCAAATAGGTGCTCCCCACAGTCTCTACATAGATGCACACCACACAAAATAAACCCACATAATGCAATTAAATTCAGACACTTAGTGGAAAACAGCCAGTTTGTTTTGCATCGACTTGTTTGGAGGAAAAGACTCCCCCCTCCTTCATCTGAATAGGCAAGACTGACATAAAAAAGTACTTCAAGAGCTGAACTCGTCTACTGAACACAAATACAGTGAATTTCTGTATATCTTTAAATGTTTTATATGTCCTAGTCATATATAATTTATTGTGTTGTGAAGCTGAGCCCTTCTTTGAATGAAAATTTTACTGTCAGAGCCTGGGGTACTTTAGTTTGATGATTTAAAACTCCCAATACGCTCGTAGCAAATAGCACTTTTTATTACAGCGTGTTTGTCCAAGAGGTCAACTTTCAGCACAGCAGGATTTTTTCCCACTGTAGAATTAATTCTGATAGCAAGACATCTCCCATCTTAATTCATCTGGTGCTGAATGCAGTAGCCAACACTGTCTTAGAGACTCATTAGACTGGACCTGCCATACATAAGGAAAAGGTGGAGGCTTCATCTTATGCAAGCATCCTTACTAGCTAGCAGATTATACAGCATGTTAAGTGCTGTGCCCACTTATACCTCTATGGTTTTAAGATTCTCATTTATAGTTTTGCTTGAGTATTTCATTTCCTCCAAGATGATATTGAATTTAAGCTGCCTTGTGATGATGCTAAATTCATTTCTGAGATGAGTAAAAGTGACTAAAATTATGTGCATGTTTCCTGTGAAATATTGTATACTTAGCAGGTCCTAGATTAAAGACAAGCTTGACTTTAAAGGCAACATGATTAATTTCCTCAACCAAAACAAGTTAGATAGATTTCATGCTTGTGCTGATACAGTATTGGTGGCCCATTACACCCATTTACAGTCTCCATCCCTTTGCCGTTAGCCCCTGCTGAGCCTATTAAGTTGGTATCAAGTCAACTTGTCCTTTAGTGATAGTACACAAACTCTCAGAGTGCTGCAGAATTCTGCATCTGTCCTCTTACCTGTCACTTCAGCCTCCTTTTACTGATGTTAAAAGAAATCTTTACTGTCAGTCATATAACCAATTCACTTTGTTCACAGGCTGTGACAACCTTGTTGTGTTTCTTCCACCACAGAACCGACTTCTGTGAATTAGTATTCTCAAAATTTAGACTAGCTCATTAGTCTGAATAAATTTGAAAGGCTGCTGTTAGATTTTTTTTTAAAAAAAAATGTAGTCTGGCTTTCCTTGTATATAATTTAGGCATCTTTAGGAAAAAAATAAAACCCAGCTCCCAAGTATGCACTTTATGATTTCAGAGCCAAAGGGTTTTTCTGTGGCTTCGTTTGAGGTATTAAATTAAAAACTCCCAAGTTGTTTCCAACCCCCTATCCATGCTTCCATGCTTTACTTTTTTTTTTTTTTTTTTTTTTTTTTTTTTTCCCGAGTTTGGTATAATTGAAAGATTGACTACTCTTCTTGAAAAGAAAATAGAAGTGATAATCTCAAGCATCTTGATGGTTGGCTATGTCCACTAGATCAGCTTGTTGCTACATTATCACTGAAAATCTAGTGTAGCCATTATTCCTCTGCTAATCATATCTAACCCCCTCTTCCAGTTCCATACATGTAATTGTCACTACTCTGCTCTGATTAAACGAAGACAATTTTTGCTTGTAAAAAATTAGTTAGGCTTAGGGAAGGAGCCATTACTTTCTCCATCTCTTGTTTTCAAAGTTCTACCAGGTAGAGCACTTAATTCTCTAGTTTCATGAGATCATGAAGGTATTTCCCTCCATCACGTCATACTATAGTTAATAAATGCAATGTACATTACTCATTGTTCTTTTCATTGTGAGAGTTGAAGATCGGCTACTAGTGGACAGAAGGCATGACAGAAGATGAATCTAGTACCAAATTATTCAAATAAATATCGAATGCATTGCTGTCGTTCTACTCTGTCTGTGTGTTGTCCATATGGAAACTCTGTGGAAAGGGTAGTAGGATGATATCGGGATACTGGATTGAATTCTGCCGGTTTTCCAGGGCATCATTACTAGTAAACCATACTGAGTAGAAAAACAGCTCTCCAGAAAAAACAAACTATAGAATAATCTATATAGAGTATATTTTACAGGAGAAATTTAATGTTTTATAAAAAATTAAACATTGAAGGAAACAATCGTGATGCCCACTTCAGGGAAAAATGGAGTACAGGGGGTGTAAGTCTCTCCCGTTCAAGTTTCTTTTTTGCTGCTGAAACTCCACAGATCTCATTGGAGTACCTTCTGATTTACTCTGACAAGATAAAAATCTAGTCCAGAATCCAGAGAGGTTAAATAACTACATCACTAGCACCTGAGCTTCAGGGTGGAGAAGAGAGGTCTTCAGAGTTACAACTAAATGGGGCCGATAAGATCTTCACTATTGTCTATAACATAAAAATATAAAAAAGTCTTTACATTAACATTGGGACTTTAAAACTAAAAATGAGAGAGTTTGGCTAAAGAGGTCTGATACAATTGGTTACAGAATCAGGCTGAGAAAATATAAAACACTGAAAAAATCTTTTCCTACAAAATAGAGAAGTTTGACTGTTTCTCATGGAAATTGAGAATTACACCAGACATTAAGGAAACCAGAGATATTCTCAAGAGTTCAGGGTGGTTATAATTGTGCAATGGAGCAGAACAGATTAAAATCCTGACCTAAGGAGGCATTAACTTATAGAACTTCAGGACAAAGGCATGATGTAGCAAAAACAAAAGTTGTGGTACTCCAAGTACATATTTGCTGTGTTCAGAGTCAGAGTTTTCCTCTCTTGCCTTGTCAGTTATTTTCTCAGTTCTATCTACGGCATGTGACAATATTGTTATTTCTTCTTTTAATACCAGTGGCTTCTTCTGATACCAGCAACCAATTGTGCAAGTAGCAGCAGATATCCAGGAATTCCTAATTTGGTTTCTTAGTGTAGAAGAGGTCCGTGATGTGGAATCAACTGCAGCATACATATAACTTGTTCAGCTTACACAATCTACATCCGGTCCTGCCCTGGAATAAAGATAGCCAGAAACAACACTTGGCAGTATTTTCTTTTGGGTTTCACAGCCCAAAAGTTCTGCCTTGTTAAGCGATTTCCATCAGAGACCAAGGCACTGCTTACTTTCCTCAAAATATTCCATAGAAAAGTAACTGAGACTCATGGCTCAGTTATGTGAATGTTTGTCTTCCTTTAAAGAAAAAATGAGAATATAGCTCTTGTTTACACCAGCCCTTGATATCATGCCTACCATTCTCTCCCTCATTTGCCCGTCCTCTCTTCCGACATGCTCTTAAACAATTGTTTATCTCAACTGCACCCTCCTTTTCTTCTCATACTAGGTACCTGAACCTTCAATCTAGTCAGAGTGCTTGGCATAAAGTCTAATAGGTAAATTGCTGGGTACCACTGGAAAACATGTTTTCAGCTATGGTTTTCCTGTCTTCGCTCATCCTTAGAACAGCATTAGAGAATTAGGTGCACAAATACACACACATACATGCAAAAGTTGCATATGAATGGATATATGAAAGATGATACTGGACAGGCTATGATAGCCATTCTCTCTGTATTCCAGTATTACCAGTTACCAGAGAATATACCTTTTTCTTGAAGTCCCCCTTTCCAGAATCATGAAAATATGTGCTGATATTAGTTTCTTTTTGTCTTTTTCAAAGAGGCTGTTTCACCCCAGAAAAAGGCATAAATATGGCCTGCGTGCACAGACCGTTTGGATTGATAAGCCAACAGTGAACTAAATAAATGAATGAAACCAAAACAAACTAGTCATAGGATTCCCCGTAGTAGGTGCAAATTGGTCCACCCTTCTCCATATCTGGAGATCTGGCTTCTTCACACTATCTACTCTCTTACTCACTCGGTGACTTTCAGCCTCACATACAAGTGCTCCCATTGCCTCTTTGAGGCAACTCCTAACCCCATTTTTGCCTCTTTTCCTCTTAGTTAACTGTATTTTGGGTTTCTTTACATTCTTTCTCCCTCTTGCCTTTTATTCCATCTTTATTTTTCGTCTATGAGTTCTTTTCATCCCTAGCTGTCCATTTGTAAGTAAACTTTGGACATCATTACAACAGCTGCCTTGGAGTAGATGGGATTTTTCTCTGTATATCATGCCTAAACAATCGACACATTTCTTTTTTGCAGCTGCAGTGATAACAAGGCCGAAAGATTCTGGGAAACACCTCTTCTTTTGCATCTGCTTTATATTTCCTCGTCTATTTTTTTCTCTTTAGCTTTTTCTCTTTCCTTCGTCCTTTCCCTTCTCATTTTATCCCTCTGTTTCATGCACACTGATTGTTTCTTCTCAACACACACATACTTTTACAGGAAAAAAGGTTCATGCAAAGACATTTCAGAAGAAAACCAAACCGATTTCCCTGGTAACTACCAAAAGGAAGTGAAAATAACAAATGTATTGACTACAGTGGCTTGATTGTTACTGATTTATAGCTGTAAATTGGATCAAGTGCGTCCACATACACTTTCCCTAGGGACTGAAGCGAAGGCAGACTGCCTCTGTCAGCATTCCTATACAGTGACGCTAAATCTCCTTGTGTCACATCCTCTCTCCCTTTCCAGTCCCGTCTTCTGTCTTCTGCTTCAATAAAGATAGCTATTAAAATACAGGTGTTTGTTGCCTGATCTCAGGCACATAACATGATTTTGAGGATGGCTGATGCCTTATCACATAATAGTAGTCAGTTTGGTATTGCTTCACTGCTAGGCTGTGAATATCTGCACCTCTCCCCTTGTATCAGTGCCTGCTATGGACACTCTCAGGTGGCTTTCCAAATCAGCTTCCTCCTCCTAACACCCTGGGTCCTGCTACTTAATACAGGTGTAAGCTGAATGGCAAAGGAGAATCAGCAGGATCTGTTTACCTTGGGTCTGATCTGGAAATCTTATTTATGCTGATAACTGATTTACACACATGCATATGTTGTCTTATTACTCTTTTTAGAGCTCTTGAGTGAGCGGGATATGTAGGAAAGTGCTCCTGCCTAAACTGACCTTAGCCAATTCATTCTGAGCTAAGCAGAGTGATATTTAGAGGCATCACCATGCACTAACCCAGCTGGTCTGCCAGAGGAGGAAAACATGGACCATACCATTTCCACAAAAAATAGGGTAAACAGTTTCAGAACCTGCAAACAATTGGGGAAGGGAGGTTGTTTCATTCTTGCTCTCTAGGCAGTCAGGGCACTGCCGCTGTCCCCATTTTGGGACAGGGGCTGTTTTAGTGCTGCCATGCAGGGAACAGTTTCTGTGGACAATCTCCATGCGTGCCATTTACTCTTGCGATGTCGTTATGGGACTGACAAAGAAGAGAGATGACAGTCCAGATTTCTCCTTACAGCACTTCCCATGGTCCTTTGTAGTAAGGTCTAAACATTGCTTCGTGAAAAGTTAGCTGGGTTTTGTACACAAACTGAGCTAGGGTAAACTGAGGCTACCTGCAAAGGACCCGTGACATTGAGGAGCAAGGCATGGTTCCCTCCAGGAGTCACCTAGCTCAGCTAAGTGGTACAGTGCTGCTATAAGCACAAAGTGACTTGCTCAGGGTCACGAAAAGGAGCTGAGGAAGGATAAGAAATTCACTGAAATTTCTCAAGTTCTGGTATAAATGCTGTAACCATTAGACAGTCCTCTCTCCTTTACTCTAATTATTTTGTTGAAGCACTGAGGTTGATATGAAAGGCAAAAGTTTATTACTGGTAGAGAGTGAGAATTTTCTGCGAGCTCTTAAGTAGTGATGAAGTCCATGTAAATGTAAATGCACTCTTCAACCAACTGGATTAAGCCCTAAATATGGGCTTAATTTATTTTAAGTATTTTAAGTTCAAGGGCTTTCTAGCGCTACAAAATTAAACTCCATTGGGTAACAGCAATCACTGGACAATTAGATTTTGTATCATAATAGAAGGCAATTCCCCCCAGGGGTAGCAAAGTGACAAACTTTAAAAGGGCAGATTTTAAAACTATGAGGAAAATGGTTAACAGCAGGCTGAAGGGCAAAGTAAAAAACTTTAAAACCACAGAAACAGCCTGGAGGCTATTCAAGAACATTGTGTTAGAGGCACAGATGGTTTGTGTATCATTGAGAACAAAAACAAAGTAAAATGGTGAAAATAAAACTATGGTTAAGCAGAGAAGTATAGGGCTTTATTGAGGGTAGGAAGGCATCCTTAAAAGTGGAAAGACTTCCTGAACAGCCAAAGTAGATCAGGCCATCACTTATGCTTGCTAAAATGCAAGTCAGTAATGAAAAGGGTACTCAGAAAGTGGTTAACTGAAAGATAATGAGGTGAGTATAAATACAGATACATAGGTACTTGTCCCATATGATTTTGTCACTTTAAAGTTTGCAGCTGCAATGTCTCATTGCCTCTTGAAATTCCTTTGAATTTCCACTTTTTCTTTTTGGAAAGAGCCTATTATTCAATCACAGAGATGAAACTAGGCTGCATGATGTAGGTTTTCATAAAACAAACAGAAATAATTCTGCAATGATTTTACAGTAGCCCCAAGCTTCATGCCCTGGTTGTCTCCTGTCTCCATTTTCCTCTCCGAATGGGCTCCTCCAAACCCATCAGATCTCACCTGTCTCATTCAGGAGGGGGAGCACAAACATACTCTTGTGTAATGAGCATGATCTTTTGCTCTAAAATATTCTAGGTTTGATTCACTGAGAGTTCCAAGTTCTTTTACTAATAAACATTTTGCAACCAACTCTACTCTGATATACTGCATTAATTATTTGCTAAGAATCATTTCAATCAAAACAAGGTTAGCTGAATGTGTCTTTATGCAAGAACTACATAGCTGAGTACTATGATGGCCTTCAAGTACAAAGAAGAACAATTAAATATAAATTTGTCAAGATTTTTTTTTCCTTAGAAGACAGTAAAGAGCACTTTCCGTACCAAGTTAAGGCACTGACAGAAGTGGAAGCTACCAAAGGCTTAATTTGAGAATTTCATTTATAGCAGTTACTGATGATTTCTGAAAGCAGTAACATAGACATTAACAGATATAATGACAATTCACAAAAATCTCAAGGTCTGAATACAGGAAGATAAAATCTGTGTGTTGCAGTGCCTGCTCAGAACAAAATTTGGGAAGAGAAAGCTTAACTGGAAGGAATAATAGTAATTTGAGTTCAGAAGAGTCTATTTTATTATTTCAACTTTATTTTAGCTTCTTATTTGAAAGAGGTTGGAGATGGTTAAAAACAAGAAGTGGAAGAAACATCATCTAAATAAAGAGGAGCAACTTCTTTTCTATATCTCTGCAAGAAGGTGACTGGAAAGGGAGGAGAAGATGATTATTCTATAAACATCTCAGAGAACATCTCCTGAGATTGCATTTGTCCTTTCCCAGGGCAGTTTCTGGGAACTCCCCGCAGCTGGGTACTCCCCACGGCTTCAGTCAAAAGAGGGTCTTCCAGAGAGGTGGATAACGTTTTCTGGAGGAATGGAGCATAGGCCGTGCAATGAAAGAGGGCACTGGGAAACAAGAGTCAAAAGTAAGGCTTAGCTAAGGAAGGGTTGTGAAAGGGTTTGGTTTATATGGGCAGACTTTGAATAAACATTTAACACTGCTGACCTCCAAAACCCATGTGTACTTCATTAAACATCATGTATACAGAAGGGAAATTTCAGAACATCTGGTGCCTTCCTGAAGGTCTCCAGTGTATAGGAACTTCAGCCTTTAATTTGAAATCACTGTAAACTTTAGAACAGAAGTTGAAGCTGAGATCTGTGTCACTCACAAAAAGAGAAATTCTACATCTTCATCCCCTAGCAAGGGATCTTTCTGGTTTTTGCTTTTTGTTTCCTAGTTTAAAGGAGAACTGCATGGCACTAATCAGCCACGGCACATGCACACACATACACTATTATATGCGAATAGTTCTTTAATGCTACTTTATAAGAACCTTGGACACTTCAGTTTGATTAACACATTGATAAGACATACATTTTTCTTAAAGAAAGCAAGGCTATGGGGATTTGTTAAAAATTCAGAAAAGGAAGACAGTGTGAAAATATTTAATTCGGTTACAGTAAATAATATATTCTACTAATGTAATACGGACACAAAAAATATTAGATCCCTTGAGAAATTAGAATGATTTTGTTTGATCTTCTGTGAGTATATATAATTATATTTATATATGTGCCTATATATATATAAAAATGCTGTTATGCATATCCTTATGTATATATACACTTATAAACAAACCCATGAACACAAATCAGCTCAGTAGAAACGGTATGTAGTGGACTATCGTACATCTTTATTTAAAATACATAGGATGCCAAGACAGAAAAATACAAAAAAAGAAATACATATTGTTTTTGAAGCTGAAGCATCAATATGGTTGTAATTTTAATGTTTCTTGCTGGAAAAAGGTCATCTCTGGCGAGGTCGGGTTTTTCTTAAGGTCATTTCACATTGAGATATCTGCCTGCTTTTGACATTTCATCTAGAAGAGGCACAACTATTCTGACACATGAAATGGGTTCTTTACAAACCCAATGGCTATTTCTATCAACATCTGTTATTCTTACACAAAAGGGGAATATGCATTGATTGCAAACAAGGCTTCACATTTTTTGGAGAATATTAATATATATATATACACTTTGTACTTAAAGGTACAGCAATGTCCATCTGAAATAGAAACAGAAGGAAACATCAAACTATAAAAGACTGAAAATAGTAACCATATGGGTGTTGCCTGTTACTCTTAAGTAGAATTAAACAAATTTTAAAACGTTAATTGCTGTTGGTAAATTGTAACACTGTTTTTTGAAAAGCAGCAGAGCAGTCAAATTCACTAAGCATTTGTGCAATTACCTTGTAATATTCACACAGAAAAACACAATAAAAATATTTTTCTTTACATTTTACTGCACTTAGTGCAGGATTTTTAAATGCATATTTATTTTTTTTTAGAATTTCAGTTCCCCTTACCAAGATAGGAAAAATCTGTTGCCACACAAAGGTCAAAGTTCTATCTTGTACCCCTATATTTTGAAACTGCAGAATTGTTAGATATTCATGGCATGACATCTGTATAATTAAAATAAGCTCTGTCAAAATAATTCAGACTCATAGGGACTATTTCATTTTTCTCCAGTAAAGTAATCCAGTGGCCGAACACTGGAGTAGTTCAAGGGTGTTTAGCAGAATTCTTTGCCTTGAGATCAACATAGGGAAGAACAGCTTCATCCTTGCTCCTGATCTGCAGACAGCTCAATTAAGCCTTGGACTATCCTAAGCAAAAACATTTGGTTGATTATTCAGTAGTTAGGATTTGCTAGCTGAGTGGTGTGACCTGTCACGTGACATTATTTCTGTTCCCATACTGTTGGTCTGTTCTTCATAAGCTACTGCTTTCTCCTAAAATGAATGTCGTTTTACCAGAAAACAGGTTTTGTTTTTTGATTATGCTCATCTGGCAATTGTCCAAGTCTGCTGTTTGTGGATGTTTGTAGGAACATAGCTTTGCTCACAGGAGTATTTGAGAACAGTGAATAATCAAGGACATGAGCAAACTGAATCCAAACCCAGTTTTCAAATAAGGCAAGCTGCGAGTGAACAGTTTTTGCACTAGCAGTCTCTACTGGCTCACTGAACCTGCAGCACCAGCAGACTCTGTATGTTCAAAGCCGCTGTGCTTCCCTGCTTGTTAAGTGTGTCCTATTAAACTTCGCTGCAGTATGAGGACGTATGGCAGACATTCACAGAGAACTACAGGTGCTGCTTTTCTGGACTGGTGCCATATGTCCATGGGGCACTGAAGAGGTTAACATCCAGGTGTAAGAGCTTTGTTGCTGGAACATGTTCTGTGTTGCTTCCAGACTTTGGCCTCAGATAAACACCTTTAACATATTTTATTAAAGTGTCATAATTAGATTTATTTAATACACTGAGATCCAGAGCATGTCAGCTCTGTGGATGACTGGAAAATACTTCATCAACTTTTGATAGCTTCACAGGACAGCAGGGCAATTAGCTCCTTTTTCCCACTAATGCATGTCTGCTTGAAAGCAGGACTTGAATCTTCTCAGTTTGGGCACTGACTGATAGATGGAAAAGTACAAATACTCTAATGTTCTACAGTGTTGCATTTGATTAGAAAATAATGCTTGGGGTCAGAATATGCTAAAATAATGTTAAGAAAACATTAAAGCACCCTTAACTCTGCCATTTCATGCCTAGGGCATTGCAGTTATCATACAAAATGTGTGGCCTTTCTTTAAACTGTTCCAGAAGAGTAGCAACTGCTGCATAATGGTACAAATAAAAATAATATTGAAGCATAAGTAGTGGCTCTGATAGTTATAATTATTCCCATATAAACCCTGCAATGGCAAAATAAATAGTTTCTCCAGTTCCAGTATTATCACCAGTATACTATGATTGCCCAGACCATGGGCCAGAATCACAGATTAGTCGAGGCTGGAAGGGACTTTAGAGATCATCCAGTCCCACACTCAAAGAAATGAAAAGAAGCATAAAAATTTAGCATCTTGGGTTGTGCTAATGTTTATGTAAGCATAAACTTCAAGTACCTCCATTTAAGTGAGTGGTGTATAAGGAAGTTAAAATAAGTAGGAGCAAGAGGACAGCATAAACTATAACAGAAAAGTCAAATTCATACCCAACAAAGATGTGTCACACAGGACAGCATGAATGCTACCTTCAGCTATCAGATTATGGCTACATACAGATGAAAGGGGTTTTGGGGTAGGCATCATTTGATAGTTAATGTGTTAGTCTGGCCTTACAAATATGGTGAGCCTTTAATATGATGGTAGGTAGGTAACCTAGATAGCATTAAAGGGAATTTGCAAGAAAATGAGCCTACATGTCTCTCTTAATTGGAACTAACAGCTATTTCAAACGAGAATGGGCCAAGCTTTTTAAAGAGCCAGTTTAACTACATCCCTGTAATAGTCTGCACAATTACATCCCCTAATAAAAACCCCCATTGCTTCTATATTGGAAGCAGGTTAAAGGGTCTCATCCTTCTTTGGACTGTAATAGGATCAGATTGAATGATGAATGTCTGCCCCATCTGAGAAACTGAGCTTTATTTTTGCAAGGATGAGCCCAATAATGGGTCATATTTATTCAAGCAGAAATAAAAATCAGTCAACATATATGGATGTCATTTGCTTCCAAAAGGAGTTGATCAGTTGTTTCACTGGGCAGAAGATGCACATACATGTTTATTACTGAGACAGCTGAGCTCACTTTGGAGGGCAATGGGCCTCATGCTACTTACTTGTCTCTATTCTCCTGCCTTAACCAGTTGAGACCAAAATGTGCGAAAATGTGAGAAAAAGGATATGTATATACTTGTATTCATTTGAATAGCAGGATGATAGTTATCTTCAGTCACTGAGGTGGGTGGGAGCCTGACACTGAAAGAATTTGAGGAGGAAGTGCTGAGTGAGAGAATCACTGCCTAAGAGAAGGCTTGCTTGCTCGGCACGTGGAAAATATGCAGTTTGTAGGTGAGTATTTAGTAGTCTGAGGTAGGAGCAGGAATATGCAAGAGGAGAATAATTACAGAAAAATTATGTGGTGGAGAGGAAAGGTGTCTGACGTGACTGAATTTCTCCTGGGAATTGAGCATGGTCATTGCTGTATGTGCTGATACCATAGCATAGTGACCTATGCCTTGCTAAAGCCCCACATTGTGGTTTTAAGTTTTCTTTAATCCTTTTCCTACAGCCTCCTATTGAAAGGAAGGAACAAAGGAATCATTCTGAATATCTTTCTCATCAGAAGACAGTGATTCAGATTTCTTCTTCCATTTTCATCCATTGTTGATTGAGTTGTCAAGCACCCAAGCTTGGCAATAGAAGTCGAAATGAGCAATGTCTTCATAGCTTTGCCATGCTGTGTCAGTACAGAATAACTGAGCCTTATCGACTACATGCTGAGTCTGACATTCAGCTGAGTTCCTTTGGAATTTTTATCACTATTTTTTATATGACACTCAGAATGGCCTTATCCATGATGAACTGTAAGCTATCGAATTCTGATTTTCCTAGAGGTTCCTGAAAAGTACCCATTTCTAGAGGAGTTCTGTCTATATCAACAAGTATGTGTGATAAGCCTAGGCATTTCTCAAGGACAGTGGGCTACAAATTGCACTATATTATGTCACAATTTCTTGGAGTCCCATTGGTGATTTGCTGGACATAAAGTCTTACAGTCAAATCTAGTACTACTGCTCTATTATAAATATTTACTATTGATACTCCTGATGATGTGAATAGAAGTAGTAGTGAAAGATTTTGGGATCCAAGGGCCTCTATCAATATTGGACAGTGACATAATAGAAGATTATTCTTGTTGCAAAGACATGGATAATTCCAGCAGTGGACAGAAGAAACAAAAAGATTTATTCAGATTTGAATCTTAGACTCCACAAGTTCCTTGTAATACTACTGTTTTATGGGCCAATTTTGTCCTTTGTGAGCTCTTGACTTTTACTGAATATTAATCTTTTTTGCCTGAATGGAATCCAAGGTTTTGATTCCTCAATTACTGATCAGTAGGTTACCGATACCTCAGTTCACTGAGATGAGACAATATCTGATTGAAAAATCCCACAAACAGTCCTTCAGCTCATTTTGCCCTACACTAAAATCAGATGCATGAGAGGGGAGAAAGAAGGGCTAGGAGCAGAGAGAGAAAGAAGTCCCATTTCAGCTGGCTGTCATCCATTTTAGATGCTTCTGGATATGATGCCTCCAGTATGTTTTCCATCACAGCTGTTTAATATTGCATATTATATCAGTCTGTTTCCTCTACTGTTCAAACATAAAAAAAAAATGGCTGTTTACAGAACAACACAAAATGTGAAGTGCCCAGATGATCTCATAGTTTTGAAGTCATCCTGATATGGAGATACACTGCAGGGTCATAGGTGCCTATTTTTTGGTAACCTTCTAGCAGTCGCTATATTAATCAAGCACTTGAGGGCACACAGGTTTTGCATATAATTTTACCTAGACAACATTTTTCTAAGTTATCAAAATCTAGCCTCTTTTAGGGAAAACAACAGAGACTATCTATTATACCTCCTGGGTCAATCACCTTTTCCTCATTAATATATTCCGGTCATTGCACCTACTAATGTATATATATTTTTATCTCTCTCTTTCATTACAGCTATGAGAGAGCACCATAACAAACCACCTCTGGCACCTCATCTTCAATCAGAAGAGGAATGACTATTCTGTAGAGTCCACAGCTCCACATTATTAACATTCTATCCCTGCCTATCTGCACGTAACCTTACCTTGTTTCTTGTTTATGTGAAGGAGTCTTTCCTCTTTCCATAATGTTTTATAAGGAAAAGAAGGAAAAAATGAAAAAAAAAGAGATAAAACCATTGTTCATTCTTCCTTTGTAGGCAGAAAGAATTATTTCTAAGGGGCCTTTTTTAAAGCTATTAAAATATTCTATTGAATTGGATTAAATTCTTCTCTGGAGTAAACTTTCTGAGATCAGTAGAGATGCATAACTTTGCAGTTGGAGAGATCATGAACCTGTATATTCAGTTTTTATGTTATTTACCTGAAAGCTTTTTTTTTTTTTTTTTTTTAGTATCCTAATACTAAATTGGGGATAGGAGGAAGAACAGTGAATAATAACATGACTATTTATTATTATTTATCCCGATCTTCACTACTTATTTTTCATCCAGTTACACATCCAGCATGAGTGAAGGAAAGGTGCAAACTTTTTGTTGAATAGCAGTTACATTGCAATCTAAATGTTATTCAGAAGTTCTTAGTAGAGCAGTGTGAAAATTCAACAGGAAAACATAAGACTAACCGCCAACATTATAAGCTAGACAAAATTATGTGTTTAATCTTTTCATCATAAATACAAAAAATCATATCATGTCTATAAAGAATTTGCCTGTATCTTCAACATATACTTGTCATCAATGCTTAGGCTGGAGACCTCTGAAAGCTACTCTGAGAATTAGAGAGTTGCTACATGTCCTTTTGAGAGAAATAAACATCAGATTTTACTGTAAGGAAAAACATTAACATTCAATTGTTTCAAAACTATTATTCCTCATTCCAGGTGCCCTGCCTAATGGCCATTAATTTCTTCAAGTTTTCTTCATTTTAAAATTTATAAACTCTATTAAAATAGATGATGTAGTTGAGCTAGAAGCTTTTTCCAGATATTTTTCCCCCTGAAATGCATGTGTAATAAAATTGTGTATAAGTGTTTTAATAATCTTGCATGTATTGGCAGAAACAAGTCAAAAGCCTTTACTTTCATCTTAAGGTTTTCTTTAGAGGAATTTTAAAGTTTAGGCTATGGGATCATCAGAAGACAAGTCCCACAGCAAGAAGTCCAGAAACTTTCTTTTCATATTATATATGTTTTCATTAGGGGTGAAAGATAGACAGCCTTACGCTAGGTAGGTGGATTTTACCTGCTGATGTGCTCCTTGAAGTTTGTGGCCAGAGGCTGGCTGATTCATTTTGCTAGTAATGGTGGCTTATTTGTGGTTACTGAATCATGCAAAAAAAAAAAAAAAAAAAAAAGTAATTCTTGCTATTTTTTAACATATTGTTTTGCATGCATGGCATTACTACTGAATTGCATAAACTGTGTTAGTGAATCTACATACACAGGAAGCCTGCCTTGTTTCAGCTGTAAAATAGGATATTGTTATGCTATAACTGGGCTTATACTTGTCTGTGGGCTTCCTGCCAAGGAGAATTGGGTCAGTGTTTATTCCATAAATAATCAATGCTATTATTTTCATTGTACTAATTCAATTCTATACATACACAAACAGATTTTAAGAGAGTAATTAAATAAGAGATTCTCTCCTTATTTTTTATTCTACCACAACCTCACTGAAAAAGAAAACTTACTTTCTTGCAGACTTCCTTACTTAAAAAGTGGCTAGTTCTTATTCCATGTTTTATGTGGTGTATGCTTGATCTAACTTCCATAAGAGAGTTGAAAATATATAAGTGATCCTTTCCCTTCTTGCTTTTCTCAGTCGATGAACCAAAATATGACAGAATCACAAGAAGTAAAGTATTCTCTCAAAGTTTATTTTCCAAACTGAAGTTAAGATAAAGAAGTTTCTTTTGAACCAAAGATTTTGTGTACAGATAGATCTTTTTTCAACAGGGACAAATACAGTATCTCCTACTTAAATACAGGATGTATTTGGACAGTTTCAGGCCACAATGTCTGATAGGAATTAGCAGTCTCCTTTTTGGATAAATGAACAGCAGAGATACTGGATGCAGACTGGGAAATGTAGTTTTTTTCTCTTTTTTTTTCCTCCCTGCACAAAGATAAAATTCCTACCTTTTTTCCGTGGATGAAAAATTAATCAACAATCACTTAATCTTGAGTCTCTTACTAGGTAAAAAGAATTGCTAAGATAAATATTCTGGAAAAGTAGTTTCTGGAAATAGCTGGAGACTTTCAGATCTAATTAATCCTTTTGTTTTAATATTACATCTTGTAATCCCAGAAAATTTTTTACCAGAAAAAAGATTATCTTGGAATCCAAATATAAAATAATGGCTTCAATCAGAAATTCAATAAAATATTCAAAATATACAAAAATATTTATTTTCATTTTTTCATATTAATCTATTTACTGAATAATAGACGACATGGAAAATATTTACAAAAATATTGTTAAGGGAGGTTGAAAATTTGCTAGGGATTTTCAATAAGCTGTAGTCATTAACGTCCTTAGTGCACACCATGCTTTTAAGGACATGATTATTTTCAACAGACGTGCAGAGAAAATATTATTTATTTGTAACTACTGTCTTTTATTTGATAAGTTTTAGGGTTCTACTCTGCTGTTTATAAAGTTCAGTAGAGGAAGCAGCAGTAGCAAATATATTCAGCTAACACTCAGTGCTTCTGCTTCATTGGTTCTGATCCAGCCTATTCTGCTCTGAGCTGGGCAGCTCAAGAAACAACTTAAAAAAAAAAAAAAAAAAAAAAAAAAAAGGCAAGTATCTGACTGTATTAATTGTCATTTGCTTACTTCTGCAGGTTACACAGATAAAACTTCCGATGCTTCTTCATGTCAGCACTGACTGACTCACAGCAGCACTGACTAACATTTCTTGATTTGTTTCTTGCCGTGAGGGTGCAGTTATTCCCCTTAGATGTTGACCATGCCACCAACAGCCATACATATGCCACTTGCTACAGGATCATTCCAATACATGCTTCAAGCAACTATATACGTATGTATTTCTCAGAAAACTGAACTAGTGCAGAATGCACTTGTTGGCTTTGTTTTGAAATAATTTTCTTTTAGAGCACAAATTCCAGTCTAGGTGCTGTTTGACAAAAGTTCTGGAAAGTCAAAATACATCTTGTGAATAAGCTAGCAAGTAAACTTAGATTTTTCATCTATCTGTGGTTATTCCTGATCTTTTTGGCTATAGCTATGTCTCACTCCTTTATTTTCAAGCATTCTCAGATTAGTTTAAGCAAACAAATTCCACACTATCAATTGCTTGTGAACTATTCACACCAACTATTGGCTAATTATTGCTGATAGTGTATGATTGCCACTTAAATCACATAACATTGCTGATTCTCCTTGAAGTCAGTAGAAAGGCCACTTATTAAAACTAAGGCATACATTAAGGTGCTTAATGTGAAAGAAGAAAATGAGTTTTGGCATCATTTTGGAAAATTTAGTCTGTGGATTTTTCTTAAAAGTCAAGAAGCAGAGTTCATTAAAGACTCATAGCAGGGATAGGACAATACATTAAAAAGTGGTGTAATTAATTTATATAGAATAAATGATTAAACATTATTAGAAGTCCCCAACTTTGGCTCCACTATTACTACCTTACTTTGGAAATATCTACTTTTCCATTTCCTTAGTCAACCTGTAATCACTAATATGGCTGCATGCATGACAGGCAATGGTTATCAGTAAGCCATTGCAGTTGACATCAGCTCCAACTTGTTTTTCCTTCTATTAGGATTTCCTGATTATGCAGTGAAAAGATATTTGATTGATAGTAGAATAGAAGACATTTGAAGAAAAAAAAGATTTAACTGAATTCATGCCAGTGGGGAAGGGAGCTACCTCATTAACGAAATAATTGAGCTGTTAGTTAATTTTACTTGTTATCTGTAGAAAAGGGCAAAAATCTTCGAATGAATTAATATTCTTGCCTCAAATGATTAAAAGAACAACAAAAGGGTTTGCATCTTAGATGTATTTAGTAATTATGTTCCTGACACTTTTTTTCATATCATCCAAGGCAGAAGTAAAAAAACACAAAAAACTAAAAACCAAAAAGGTAATTTACAGAACATTATAAAAGTGTCAGCTTTTCCTGATCAGTTTTTCTTTGCCCCTCCCCCAGCCTTATGAGCAACAATTTCTGCTAATTGATAATTGATGGATTTGATAACAAAGGTTAAGGCAACTACTAGTGTCTTAAAACTTCCAGTTAGATATAATCAGTATATTTTACTATTAGTGTAAATAATGCATAAAAATAATAGTAAAAAATATTTTTGTAAGATGAATTTTACATTTAATTTGTTATTGCCTCTATTTTTTGCTATGCTACAGTCTCTCCCTCTCTCTAAATACAGAAATATTTGTAATAAATAAATGTTAAATCAATATAATAAAAAGCCTAACACTTCAAGGAAATAGCATTTGGCCATCTGAACACAGGGCAAAGGAGCGTTATGTGAGTGTTACTACCAGCACACAATGCTGGCAAATTACCCCAGAGCTGCCATATAAAATAAAACAGAGCAACCACGCTATTTATTCTTTTTATAACACTCATCTTCTCTCAAGGCTCAATGAAACCAGTAATACACCAGTATGACTGAACCAACAGATATCAGCTTATTTACATAACAAGACCTTATTCCAGGATTTCAAAGTGATGAACAGCAACTCTCAGACTGTTGAATACATACAGAGGAACAACTGACTTGGGATTTCAGCATCTGTCCTACCTGATAGCTTATTTTGATATCCATTTAGCAAAAAGAAAAACTTCATATAGGGAGAGGCATGAAATGTACTAAAATCTTGCTGTAACAAAGCAGAGCATTTTTGGATCTCCATTGCTCTGCAATGTACAACAGAGATGTAATTTATTGAACAGATCTCACTTATTCACTTACTTTCCCCTCTTAGATATCTTAATGACAAAATAGTAAGTACTTTCAGTTCTAACCAAAGTTTGCAGATGGATTACTTGCAGGAGGAGGTCAAGTCATACAGCACCATCATAAGAAATTATCCTTGAATACCACTGTATGACCATAAAAAATGTTGGACAAACATTCTTGCCCTCCTCCTTCTTCACTTCCATTAAATGCTCAAAAGGTATGAGTAAAACTAAAGGGAATATTTACCCAAATAAAATCTTCAAGATTACTCCAGAAGTTAACTCTCCACTTACTCATCATTGGAATATATCTCAACTCTTCCATACCTAGGGGAGGAAGGGAAGAGATTGTGTCTTTACAAGATGTGATTAACTGTCTTTTAGCTAAGAAATGCCTTACAGAAGGAATCTCACTAAAATCCTGAGAACTGAAACTTTATTATCTCTACTGTACCAGGAAAGGTCTCAAGAAGCATTATGTACTCTTGGCATGAAACTTCATTCAAACGACCAGCTGCCTCCTTCATCCTCTGCAGTTTCCATATAGTCTCAAGCTGCAGCTGATGGAGAGAATCTTACAGTTGTCAAATGCCAAGTGTTGAATCCATAGCGAGGTCTGCCTTGGAGAGAATTTTCTCAAGTGTCGACAGGAATAGAGAAAAGAAGCTACTTATCTAAACTTCAGCATCCAGGAGAGTTAGAGAATTAAAATCACTCCACTGTTGCATGCACAAATGGACGCCTGAATTTCTGAACCAGGCATATCAGTCCAAACTTCAGTAATTTTTCTGGTTTCTTCTCCCTCCGCTCTGTTCCCACTATCTCAGCTTTGTAAAAAATGAACATCAGTCTATTCACTATCCTCTGAGAGTCAGTGTCATATTGGCATGGTCATCTATTCTGCAGCTAGAGCAAAGCAGGATTGGTAGAAACAAAGAATCAGACATCATCAGTGTACAGCAGACATATAATCCTATAACTTTTTCTCCTTCAAAGAAATACATGTATCTAAATCTCACTGTAGAACTGTATTGGATCACATGGGCTTCTTGTCATAACAAAATGATCTGCACGTTACTTGCATTTATCCATACTTACCAGGCAGAAATGGGCAGAAATAAGATATTGCTTTTGTTTCTATTAACATCAGAATAAATACTATGGCATCATATCAAAAGAACAATATATCTTACTACTGCATGCAAGAAACAGAATTTATACTAAGTAGTAATGCAAAATTCAACTATCTATTTTTGCTAGGTTTTGACACATGTCTGACTGGCATATCTACTGTCAAACTCACTTGCAGTGCAAATTGACTAACTTGCAACAGAAATGAATTTGGCTCTTGTTGTTTGGGAACCACTGGAACCATCAGTGGCTCATCAGAAACATTCTGTTCAAGTATGGTAGCTAATAGGCACAAATAGTTGTTAAAGGATTGTAACTCGTTAATTTGGGTGGGTATTTTCCACACAAGACCTCATACTGCTCTTCAACCTGCTGAAATACAAAGTGCCAATTGGCATAACACTGTAAAACTCTGCTGCTAATGTGAAACACATTAAGCCAAAAACACAAGCAAGTCCTAAAAAGGAAAATAAACCAAACAGAAGGCAAATATCCATTTCAGAATAAAAGAACACAACCAAATTAGCAAAGCACTGGTAACATACTAGGCAAAAATGAGAAAAATAAAACTCAAGCAACACAAGAAATAGAAAAGATTCCCTACTTGCATGTTTTTGATAGCTTAGTTGTAATCTCCCTGGGGTAAGCCATATAACAATATATGAAAGCACACTGATTACTAAAGATATTTCATGTTTCTTAGTTCCATAAGGCCATCATCTTCAGGTGCATTTGGAGTATTCCAGTATTGAAGGTAAACAGGAAACAATTTCCCTTTCTATAGATACTTTCTGTGAGATTAAGAACATTTCTGTAAATAAAAATCCAAACTTTTGGAAGGAACTGGATAAATTGAAATGCATTCTAATGTCTTCAAAATGTTTTATAGTTGTCATTTTTCCCTTCTCTAAGTATACTTGCCTTATAAATGAAAAGTAACTTCAAATAGAAAAGGGAGTTCTGAGTTTCAACTCAGAACAACAAGTTGTTTCAATCATTTTCATTCCTCTTGCTCTTAATTTTTTGGGAAACAGAAAATTAGTCAAAAATCAATCATTTTCTGCTTACAATTTTGCTTGAAGTGAATTGTCATTGTATGATAAAGATATGTTTCATAAAAATGCACCTAAACAGGTTTCAAGAACAGAAAAAAAAAAATAAATAAATAAAAACCCTTCGCCCAGCATTACAGATTGAACAACAACTCTTTTTTACCTTTTTGACTGTTTTCTTTTTACAAAGTCAAATACTCTACAAATCAATATCTCATTGTCCAGGGAGATGTTCTTTGGTTCAACACCTTGATTTTGTATTGCTTTTTAAAAAGACAACTATTTCTGGCAGAGCTGTTCTTTCCTAGCTAGTCCTTCTGTCAACCATATGCACATAGAGTGTAGGCTTTTTTCTGTAATGCTTTATTTTTAATCAGTTTGAACTTCCACTCTTGGATGTGGTGGTAAAGACATCTATGTGTGCATGTAGTTTAAAGCAGGCTCGTTTCATGTTACCTTGTCTTGTTAGTGCTCATATCCAAAACACCCTCACATGGGCAAGCATCACAGTGAACAGTCCTGTTGTAACATCTACACAAAGAATAATTTTTGCATCTATATTCCAAGGAAGCAAGTGGCCGTGGATATCCTTCCTGACCTGTATCTTCAGGACAACCTAAATGTGAGCTGAGGGGTGTCAGCAGCGTGCTGATACCAGTTCTCTCTTCTAAAAGAGCTGAGCTCTGAGGGTGCTTTGTTTTCTTCTCCACCATCACAGCTCCTGGAGCAAGTCACTGAACATCAGTTTTGGCTGAAGAAAATATTCCTTTATTTATTTTCTGTGTTCTGCTGTTTGCCACTGCTTGCTCCCACCTCCACTGCTTGTAGCCAGGGTGTGCAAGATGGCAGTTGCTTTCCTATCCCAGCACTAGACAGACCCAATATCCAAAATCAGATGGCATTAGTGTTTAAGTCCATCAGTGCCAGAGACTGAATGCAAACATGGATACTAGAGATAAACAATATTTTTGTAGCCTCTTTTTGGCATGTTTTGGCTGACTCTGACTGTTGTTCCCACTGATAACTCATCTGTTCCTGATCAGTTCACAGTGGTCTCTAGGCCTTTACTAAGCACTGAACATGCTAAGCAAAAGACACGGGCAGCGGAAGAGTCCTGTGGGCCTGAGCAGTTAAACCTCTCCTACATCCACTGGATCCCAGATCGTATGAGCAAATATTCATATACTGGAGTTATTTAAAACAGAAAAAAACAATGAGGCCTGTACAAAAATAGCAGTATAAATAAATATAAGCACATTTCATTCTTCTGTTTTCCAGAACAACACTCTAAGGCTGCTTTACATTTCCAGTGGGACCTGACTATATGGAAAGTACAATATACAGTAGAATTAACTTTTTTTCTTTTTTTTTCCCAGCCATTTTTGCTGCTGTGTACACAGGTTGTGACCTCTGACCTCCTGTTTATTTCTTCCCATGTTGACCTTTCACTGAAGCACAGGGCTAATTTTGTGCTCCAGTGACCAAGAATAGGAATTTGTCACTTTATTCAAAATGGAATGAATACAGGTATGTCTGGCATTCTCAGCTGGGCTTAACCCTCTGCATGCTGAAAACAGTCAAACAGCCAAGTGATCTCTATTAAGAAATATCTTTTCTGAAGTTGTGCTATTTTTTATAACAAAAGAGCTTTGCTTCTTTTGTTTGAAAAGGGGTTTTTCTTTTTCTGTGCACAGCCGGGTATAGTTTTCTTTGTTGCAAAATACAATGAACCAAACAGAAGAAAATGACAGGTTAGAGGTCCATAGAAATTTGCAATGGTTCTAAGGGAGAACTTTCATTAGTGTTAGGAAATAACCTCCAACTTAATTGTCTGCTGTACAAACAAAGTTTTACATGTTATCTTTGACTGAGAAAGAAATAACTAATTTCTCCAGTAAGATGCCAGTAATGAATTCTTATGGACTAATCTTAATAAGTATGTGCAAAGTAATCTATGCTTCTCATGTTGAGTTATAAAATATAAAATATAATTCTTTCCCTTATGCAAATACTTTCACTGGTACTTATCCATCTATTCAAATCTTCTGTGTCATGGGGCTCCTTTCTCTGACTGCAAGTTCTGTAAAGGGAAAAGATGTCAGTGGATCCATGCGGGATCTGAAGTCAACACTTAAGTCCTGTGTAAGAAATACAAAAGAGAAGGGTGCTAGCAAAAAAAACCCAGTAGGTGTCGAGTAAGACCATCTGCATATTCAAATGCTACCTGCCAACATGAAATGAGCTGTTCTACAAGCAATGGAGTGTTAGTACTGCTTCCTGCGAATGTATCCTTTAGGTTTCCATGGTCTTGCTGCAATAACCACTGTCTCCCTTTTCCTCCTGATGCCTGCAATGTTATTTCTCCCCTACTACATTTTCAGTTCTTCATCATGTGCCCTGATCTTTCCTCCTAAATACCCCTTATCCTCCCAGATCCTGTCCTTACCTGACAAATACATGCTTGACCGCTCACAAGCTATGCACACGCTGTCTGGGCAGCCAGCATGTGTGAGCTGGCCAGCCAGCAGCAGGGCAGGCAGGACAGCGCTGCTGAGCGCTCTGGGTTGCTTTTCCTTCAGGGGAAACACTCATTTGGGCTGCTAATTTCAAAGAACTCGTCAAGAATTAACATATCTGAGAGATTTGGCACCTTATTCTAATTTACTGAAATGAAGTTAAAAGGTTATTTGGGAGGAAAGAAAAAGACACTAATGGCATGATCTCACAGGCTTTCTAAGCTGCAGGAAATCGGGCTAAAATAGTGGCTTTGGACCTATAACAGCTCACAGGTTCACACAGTTCTGTGCCTTCATCTAGGAGAGAGATCTCCCAGACATACGTACAGGTAGGACAGTAATTTGGAACTCATGAATATGAAGCAAGCATCACTTCAGATAATTTCTATAGACATTTTTCCCTTTTGGGTTAAAATTGGTAGAATGCTATCATAACATAATTTTGCATTTTTTTTAACCATGCACTTAAAAATCTCTCCAAAATCCCAATCTTCCGACGGTGTCAAAACTATGTACAGGAAGAGAGCAGAGAGATAAAATTATAAAATCTGCTACATGGCCTGGAATCTTCTCGGAAGTATGCACCTTTAAATAGAGATACGGGCTTCAGGAAAAGAACATAGACATTTCCCTACAGATGGTTGCCAAATTTTGTGTGTTACTTTTTAGATCTAAATCTGGGACCCTGGGACAGGTCCTGCTCATAATTTCACTGGTATGAATCTGGAGTATCCTCACCCAGCTTTTCTCAGTACCGAGTTCATGGCTGTCAGTCTCAGTGCAGTTTGACTTAGGAACTGCCACATGAACAAGAGATGCTCCAAACTGCTCAGTGCTGAATCTGTCCGGGGGTGGGTATATGCTCAGAGAGCTGCAGGCAGAACGTGGATTTTAGAAGAAATGCAGTTGCTTCACTTCCCTATTCAAATCTCTGAGAGACTGCAGTTATTTCCTATTCTGAGAATAAGGAAATACAGGTATGGGTGAAACAGAGTAAGGTACATTCATAACGGCAACCACAGTAACTGTCATATTAACACCAACGGCAGTATTCTAGAGAGGCACAACAAATTTTTGCCCTTCTGTTAGCTGAGAAGTCCCTACTTTACACTTTCCAAGGTGAAAAACTAGATCCTGCACTTGGCTAAAACATAATTTCCAGATTCACCTGAAGTATGCCTATATTTATATGCATGTATGTGTGTGTATATATATATTCACACACATTATATCTCTCTCTCTATATATAGATATAAATATATAAAATACTTCTATGACCTAAGGGAAGAAAAGAGGATCCTCAAGTCAAGGTGAACTAGTTTCAACTTGCTTCAGCAAACATAGCATCCTGCCAAACACGTAGGACTTTTTTAATGGTATAAATTCCATGAAAGCACTAAAGTACAGCAGAGTCTAATTAATGTAGCAGTTACTGGAGGCAAACTTTTCTCCTTCTTTGGAAAGTGTTCATGCCATCCTATATAGAGTATTTTAGTCACAGCTGGGAGTATATTCTTCCCCCTATAGGGAATAAACCATCAGGTTTTCCTGGTTTCAATCCTCACCTCTCAAAGTGTAGGGTAGGATGCCAGGGGAGTGGGAGTCAGTGAAGAACACATCCTTCTGGGCCAATAGCTCTTTAATAGCTTACAGTATTATTACAGGGGCTGCAATTCATCTAGTTTGCTGACAAGTTAAGGATTCAGCTTTCATAAACTGGAGGAAGCTATCCTCACCCATGCCAATGGAGAACCTAGCTTTTTATCTGTTCATCAATAGCTATATATATTTTTTCATAAATGATTCCTTCCTATTAGGACATGTCAGTATTTATACACACAGGTTATTGCTTCTTACTGATCTGCACTCTCCATGGGGCTTTCTGATACGAGAACCAGAATAACAGCAGCATCCTGCTGGTCTGATCAGATGCTCTGGTTCCCTCCCCGAGCTGTAAGGCTTTACACAAGCAGCAGAACCATGAGCCCTCAGCACCAAACCATCTCTGCTAGTCCTGCCATTTGCATACTAACTGCTTCTGTGGTGATCACTTACCTCTGAAATACTAGGTGCTGAGGGAAAGAGAAAAACAAAACAAAATAGAACAACAGCCCTTAGCAGCCCGATGCCATGCCTTCTTGCCCTATACTGTTTTACGTGGGAGTTTTCCCTCTGTGAGCATGCACATGCTCTGATTTTGATCTTTTAAAATTTCAGCATCCCTTAGGTTGTATTCTTTCACTCCAGAATAACTCTTATCGTGGTAGATGAACTGGAACAAGTGTGGGCTTCCTCACAGCCACTTCCTGTCAAACTGCCCCGTGTAAGGCGGCAAGCTGTTCACTGAGATGGAAGGAAGCACAAAAGTCCACTTTTCCCTTATCCATTCCCCATGGCAAGCTGACCAAGGACAGTGACCCCCCAGCAGCACAGCTGAGGCCTGAAACTGTACTGAATTACTCGGAAAGAGCATCTTCTGGCCCCAGCCAGCAGAATCCAATGGGAATACATGACCTGTACCTGCAGAATCCCTTGTCCAAAGTTGTGTTTATACTCTACACCACCAACATGGGTCAGATTCGTTCATGAAGCTAGCTTAATGATCCTCAAATGCAATTTCAAGTGAACTAGTGAACCTAGAACTATTCAGTAGACAGGTTCTGCAATTAGAGGATTTGCATTAAAGTAGTAGAAAAAAACCACATAGAAATATTGCATCTCCCTGAATTAAGTATTGAAATCAAATTCTTTTTTCATGGCTGACCTTTGTCAGTTACATGTAAACCGAACCGATGATGAGTCACTGAGCTAGCAAATTAGCTTCTCATAGTTGTTGACAGGGTTAGCAAGAAATCTACCACATTTTTAAACAAAAATAAAATGATCTTATAGGTATTACACATTACTCACTCTATATACGCACTTCTTGTCCTTAATGACATTCAGAAACCATTGGAAGCAAGAAGAGGAAAAGCAGGAAATCTTGTATTTTTCATGTTATTTTTTGCTTAAATGAGAACTCTCTGCCAGAGATATTTAACATAAACTTTGGTCAAAGAACAATCACAGTAGTTATTTGTCATGCTTTCAACCACATAAGTAATACAGTTGACCTCTGCAGCAGATAGAAAAAAAACTTAAACTCTCTATCTCCCCTACCTTGGCTATCGTTGTTTCGTTAAAGCTACAACTTATATTATAATGCTTCTGCACAGCTAATTCCTTGGCTTGTGACAGTGAGGTAGACCAATAATTTATTACAAGGACACCAGTCCTATGATTAACTCTTACGACTATATCAATGACTTGGAGCACAGCTAATCAGAGCCTTGAATGTATTTTTGAGTGAGAGCATCTTACAGGTAACAGCTTTAATGAATGCACACCAACAGCGTTTTAATGCTGGAATGAAGCTCAAAGGTGGCTGTTTAGTAGATTCTTGGCTTGTGTTAACAACTGCCTGTTTAGCCTATGGGCTGCTCCTGAGGTAGCATCCGTTGGACCACAGCTGATCAATATGTTGAACACATTGCTGTGGTCATTACTGGCGTTTAGATGAGCTACATGATTAAAATTCGTCTTGGCCATCCCAATTTAATCCTTTCTTGCAATCAAAATGCCCTCATACAGCTCTGGTGTGCAGAGCACAGTCATCTAAACCAGTAACAAATATTCTCTGTTATGGAAATATTTGAGATAAGAAAATAATCACTTAACAAAGAGAAAGATTTTTTGCTACAAACATTCTTAAACTACTAAGCAGCTTCTCTTTTGCTTAACCAGTTTCACCTTTTGTCTTCTGTTGAAGGCCTCTTGGCATTTGTGCTGGTCCTCTGAATCTAACTATTTTGCCTCTCTTCCAGTATGTTACCCAACTCTGTTGTTCCTTCCAGTATTTGGCATTTGTTTTGGAATTATGTTTGTCCATCTGTTATTTGTCCTTTTGGTGATGTGTTCTGCCGATTCCCATTTGTTCCTCTCAGCTTTCTCAACAATTTGAGCTTCTGAAGTGTTGTGGCATCATTCAGTTCTATCTCAGCCCAGGAGGGCGTTCGTACAGCGTGACAGGAGGAGGAGAATGGCCCAGAACGCTATTGCTTTTTGTCTGAGAATAAACAGATTCTTCTTTTTCCAGTGGTCATTCCCACTACCTGATTTCATTGGTTCCAGGAATGTGTTGCGCAGAGCTTTTCTTCCATTGTGACTTCTGTTTTATTCCCTCCATCTTTCTGGATGTTAATAAGCCATGGGAAATCATGAAAAGGCTATAACGTCAGTAAAGATTCTTCCAGTCTTGACTGGGCCTGCACATCTTAAATATGTCTTCCTTTTCCTCTGGGCACACCTCCACCCCTTTTTTTGACTCTTTATAGAATCTACTGGCCTGATCTGGCCAGAGCAGTCACAGCTCCACCCATTCCTTTTCTTCCCAACTTTATCTTTTTTATCCTTAAAAAATCCCTCTCCCCCAAACTCTAGATACATTTGCTGAGCATGACCTTTACTTGGCATGACTTCATTTTTCAGGCTTAGAACATTTTGTAGACAAATTCTAAATTTGTCAGCTCACAAAGTTGCCTGCGTACAGCAGTGTGGCATGACTAAAGTGATGCTCTTGATCACGGATCTGTTTTCTTCTCCATCACATCTCTGAAAGCCAATTTTAAGGTCACACAGTGACCACCCCTAACATACTAGTCTTAGCAATTATACTGAGTTTGCAGAGCTTTGTTTGGTAGCCAGGCTTTGGCTATGTCTCTTTTATATACTCATTTTGGATTTAGACTCATCTGGTAATACCGTCTTACTGGAAAAACAGATTTCTTGAGATAACCCAGTTTTTTATCAGTGAAGGTTTACTCTGTAGCTCTTGTAGAGAACCAAATAGTGTAAGTAAATGAAGGATATTCACATCACTTTATTTTAAGCTTTTAAATTAGGCAATAGTTAAATTGTTAACTTAGGTGCCCTGAAGAATCACTCATGTACGATCTGGGTAAAAGCCTGACTCCACTGCAGCCCATGTGAGTTTTGTCAATAGCAGCAGGGGACAGGTTTTCACCAGCACTTTTCAGAGTAGGCATGGTTTTAAAAGGAACTTAATTTTCTTCTTTCTCTTTCCCTTCCCACTCCCAATCAAAAAGCCTCCAAACCCACAGCTTTCATTACATATATAGTGGGATTAAGGATCTTTTATGAAATGTTTATGGTATGGGTAGAATGATGGTTTTGATCAAATCACAAAACCAGAAAGCCTAAATTTATAAGGAACCCCCTCAACAAAGCATCCATGATTTGTGCAAATTCACTGGGTTTTATATGTAAGTGTTTTGCACCTGCAGATCAGCTGGAGTACGCACGCCCATTCTGCTTCTGCATATACAAACTGCAGGTCAGAGACAGCAAATAAACCACTGTGCCTACAAAGAAATTACACGCGCATCTTTGGAGTCCTTTTGAGAATTTGGCACAATCAACCAGATCTCCTCCAGGTGACCCGGTGCTGCCCTTGTGCTCCCGCAAAGGCAGGCAGAGACTGCACAAGCTGCTCAGAGACTCTGTAGCTGGCAGAGTAAGACATGCTGCAGAGCAATAGCGCATTAACATTGGCATTATTATACAACAGGCATAAACATGACAGGAAGGATGAAGGGTAAAAACTACTTCTAGCTGCGGATAATCACTCTCTGATTAGAATCACTAATCGATTTTTCCTCTTTAATATTTTGATTGCTGATGAATCTATTCTAAAATCGTAAAGTGCATGCCCACAAAACACCGTTGGACACTCAAGATACAGAAAATGAGGGGAAAACATAAGTGCTAGGTAACACATTCACAATTGGAAGAAAGAGGTGTGAATAGTGCAGTAACGACAAATGTATGCAGTTAATTACAGTTTCAGTGTTGATCATAAAAGTCCTCTTGGAAACAAAATTAATGTAGTGACTTTCAAAGGAAAGGCCAGGTGTAACCAGATAACAATTGACCATTCAGTCTAACACGGTCAGGAATCATTAAATCATGTCTCATTTTTATTCTTGCAATACCTCAGTCCAGAAGTTGCCATCACAGTGAGAGATGTCAGCTTATGAAAGTACTAATCAGCTGATAGATGCAAACATCCTTATTAGATACACTGCAACGTACAGGGAGAGCCACGTTGTCTTCTTAGATGCTACTCCAGTGAGAGGTACAAATCTAATAATTTTTCCCTGCAGGAGGCTGCTTACCTTATATCATCGTGTTACAAGACTTAACGCTTTTAAAATAATTAAAACATTTCCAGTTGCAACAGTGTCACATTTAAATAAGAGTAGTTGTAGGGGGATTACAGCCACGGCCTCCTGTACTGCACGCAGGTTAAATTCCAGGGCTCGCTGACTACAAATTAGTAAGAAGCATTTCAAAACTAAGATTTAACTTTACTGTTCAGTAAAGGGGAAAACAGAGGAATCTCCACAGAGTACGAGCTGCATATAGTATGTGTTGTTAGTCAAAAGAGAGAGTGGTAATTCTGCATTATAAACAAGAGCACATCCCTATCTTTTTATTCCTGAGAGCTACAATTAAAGGATGCAAGTCATAAAACAGTGTATTATGTGATGCATTGTTTTTAATCTCACTGCCTTGCATTATGTATCAGGTTCATATAATTCTTTAGGCAGGAAAAGGCGTGTTCCATAAAATTACAAACTCCTGCATTTGAAATGTAAGTTCACACACAAGCAATGTATATATCACCAAACCAGCAAACTCACTCACTCACTTAATACACTAAACTTCAGGTTCTTCCTATATTATGTGAAATGGCTTGAAACAGGAGGCAGCTGCCAGGAAACATCACTGCTTCTTTGCTCAAGAGAGACAGGGGAAGGAAGAATGAAGAAAAAAATTCCCTCGATGGATGCCACAATAGCATGTCTTTCATTATCGCCCTGTGTCAAGGCACTGTGTAATGTTCATTGTGCATGCATAGTAAATTACTATTTACCTGCCAGTGCCTTTGATAAGTCAGTCTTTTCTCCCTCTTTTCGTCCACACAGCATGGAACAGTGAAACCTCTTTGCCTATAATTCTTATTAAGGTGATACCTTTTCTGAATAAGAAAGTACACGCTTCCAAAGGAGGCATTCTCTTGGGTTTTTAAGGGCCATTGTTTTTATTGTTTTCCTTTTATTTCTCCCACCCTGCTGTGTTTTAATGCTATAGTGACTTCTGTGTATACAACTCTCATATTGAAATGTCTGCCGCAGATATATGCAATATTAAAGAGTGCTTATGAATTTTTGACATCTAATTAGTTGCTACCCAGTTAACATGTCAAGACTCAGAGGGATTAGGGAGTCAGCCCTTTCTGAATAAGTTAAAGCTATGCCCTGTCCTTTTCATGTATTATTCTTTAATGTAGGTGGTGATTATTTTGCTGTGATTAATTGATGAAGCTCATTGGTCTGGCAAGTGTTACAGAATTCACCATTCCTCACTTTTATTTCTCTCTGTAGGGCTTTCCCACTTATTTGAAAGGAATTGGTTCTATTCGGTCTGTGAAGCCTCATTGTCTTTCCTCAATACATGCACATTGGCTTTTCTTAAGATTTTGTCTATTTAATTTTATAACTTTTCTACTATAAAGGAAGAAAAAAATTAATAATGCTTTTTTATAAGTCACATGTTACAAATAGTGTTTCTGTAAAGCACTATTTATTTTTATTTTTGGTATATATTTTTATATAAAATTATAGATGCGTATTTTGCAGGATGAAAATAGATTTTAATATATTTTTTAAAATTTCTTTATAAAGTTGACTGCATTAAACAAGGCTTGGAGGATTTCAGGGCTTTCTGGTCCCTGTCTATAAGCAATATTTCACCCAGGCAAAATTTTTTTTAGCATTTTGAATGTTTTTCTTTGAGATGGTATAATATTATCTGTTGTCAGCTATGGTGAATTATATCAATTTTAGCATCCTAATGGAAGCCTTAATTATACAATCTCTGTTTTCCATGTGCATGTTCTTCTATAAAAGAAAAAAAAAGAAAGAAAAAGGAAAAAAAAAAGTAATGTTGGGGCAAATCTTTAAACACCTGTAGAAATCTAAGTGATGCATATTTAAAACAATGTGATCACTCATAAATTCAGCTGTGTGTCAAGGTTCCTGCTGACCTGTGGTGCACTCCAAAGGAATGTTCCATTGATTATATACAGCTGCGGATGCTCAGAAAGAAACAGCACATATGTGTGCTTCATGGTCTGATATATTTGTTATATCCCCCTCTGTGTAAGTGATATTAGGTTCTATATAAAGAAACAATAAAAACGTATGCTGAGCACATAATGGCTGTGCCGTTTGCCTACACAGGCACCACACCACCAGTATTTAACTCACTGCTTTGTAAAGCACTAGAAGATCTACCTTAGATCTTAGAAAAGCATGGAAAAAAACAC